>NW_027185798.1:15447928-15462396 GCF_028583685.1 Petaurus breviceps papuanus
GGATGGATGGATGGATGGATGGATGGATGGATGGATGGATGGATGGACAGAGCATGTGTGACAATAGCTAAGTGTTGGGGATGCAAATAAAAACAAGTAATCCAGTACCTACCCTTAAGCTAATGTTCTAATGGGGGAAGACAACACCTAAAGGGGAGCTGGATAGGGTAGAGTAAGGGGAGCACTAAGTGCTGTGGCTGGAGATGACCAGGAAGTGCTTTGGAGACCTGGAACTGAGGTAAAGAAGACCAGAGGCCAATAGAGGCAGGGGAGGGGAAACTGGGGGAGCGGGAGGGGACCTTCCAAGGCCAAAGATGGCCAATAGAGGTGGGGGGGATGGTTTTTCAAGGCCAGAACTGGCCAAAAGAGGCTGGGGCAGGAGTAGGGGTTTTCTGGTGGGGAGAAAGTCAAAGTAATAGCTGGATATGTCTAGGAAACACTAGTGGTTTATGACCATGAATTTGTAAAAAATGCTTGTTGGGGCAATCTCTTCCTTGATGCTGCATCCTAAGCATCTTTAGGTCATTGCACCAGGATCCCAGATGGCCCTTGAGGCTCCTTGTTGACTTTTAGGAGTGAAAGAAATTTCAGGCATTTGCTGTGTATCCTGGGATAGAGGCATAAAGTGCAGCTCCTGTCCCACACATTTTATTTTCTAATTAAGGAAGTGAGACATTTGTCTCAGTTCAACAAGTGTTTCCCGAGCCCCTGCTGCCTGGGAGCGCCTTGCTAGACGGGGGATGCAGAGGCGCCACTCACTGTTCGTGGCCCAGACTGCCCTTGAGTGAGGGGGGCAGCACATCATGGTGGGGGGATCTGTCTTTTCCAGACCTTCTGGGTAGATTTAGCATCTGGTTCTCAAACTCGGCTCTTCCCCAGATCATTGAGGTCAGAAGAAACCCTCTTAGACACAAGGGAAGCCCCTTTCCTTGGGACGTTTTGCCTGCGTCCTGACTTAGCCACATCTTTCATGTTGCAGCCTACAGAGGGAGGAAGAAGAAGCCTTCGCTAGCAGTCAGAGCAGCCAAGGGGCCCAGTCACTCACCTTTTCCAAATTTGAGGGAAAGAAAACCAATGAGAAGAGTCGCAAGGTGACAACAGTGAAGAAATTCTTCAGCGCATCCTCCCGCGGCGGCCCCAAGAAGGGTAACTGTCCCCTTCCCTTTCTGCACGGGCTGGAGGGCTGGGCACGGGGCAGTTAGGGGGCCTTGGGAACCTGGCTGCAGTTTGGGGCAGAGCATGAGCAAGTGCCCATATACAGGGGGGGTATTTAGAAGTTCGTATCTCACAGGTGGTAACAGGCCAAGGAGAAAGAGTCACAAGAGGAATGGAAAAAGAGTCATTTGTATGTAAGGCCTTCCTCGGCTGTTCTTTCTGATCTCAGCCTGGTTTCCCTTCACAGTGTTTCTCTCCTTGTACATGATTCATCAGAGGGCTCTGTCCCCAGGTTCCCTTTCCTAGGACCAAGTCAGCAGATTTGTGGCATCTCCGTTGCCTCTGTAAAAAACCACCTGCAGCTAGAAGGCACACTTTGCTTGGAGGAATTCTGTCAGAGGAAGTCCTAAGATTGGGAGCTGGTGGGGGAATCTCTGCTTAGCTGACTCTGAGAATGACCTCTGAGGTCACCAGACAAGTGGTTCAGAGGGCCCCAGGGCACTGCTAGAAAGACTCCCCATGTTGGTGCTCAGTACCCAAGGGGCTCCTGGGGAGGGTTACTGGGGTGTTCCTGAGATTGTGCAGGAGCCTGGCTTACTTCTGAGCAGCTGTTCACTTCAAGAGGGTTGAACCCTGGGAGAGCCCAGAGTCTAGCCATAGTCTGACCTGAGGGCAAGGGAATGAAGGAAACAGCTTCCTTAGGTTCTTGCTGGTCCTGGGTTTCAGGGAGCCTGTAGCTGTTTTTCTCATTAAGAGGAAAATTCACCTTCAGCTAAAACAAAATTTGTTTAAAAGCCCGTCTTCTGTATGATATGGATGCCTATCATTTGCCTGGTTCCATGACTTTTATTCAGTGACATATTGGCTGACCTTGTAGCAGGGAATCTGTATCCTCCGTGTCTGTGTGAAGAATGTCTTTGGAATGTGATTCACAAAAGATTGCATTTCTGATAGACAGAATCAGTGGCATGGGCACCGCTCCCGCAGCTCTGGGGGACACCTAGAGTATTATTAAAGCTCAGGGACTAGAGTTTTTTGCTCTTCACCAGTTGTTTGCTCTTCCCTTTCTCTGCAGTCATTTTGTCTACTCTTAAGATAAAACCTCCCATTCTTGAGAATTGGTGAACTTGGGCTAAGTTGTGTGAGCCAGGTAGGGAGATGATGGCCACAGGTTTGGAATGGAGACGAGTTTGAGAATCTTGGGCTTTTAGAGCCAGGAGAGGGCTCTGGGATCATCTGGGAAGCTCCATTTTATAGAGCCGAAGATGAAGCCTCTGAGAAGTTCGATGCGTTGGTCATTAGGAATGGGCCTACTGGGATTAGAACCCAGAGCTCTTGGGCCCACGTGCTCTCACCAAGCTGACACTAATGTGCGTCTGATGTCGGAATCCCCATGTGCAGCCCCAGGCTTGGAGTCTGCTTTTTTGCTGACGTGTTTACTGGCCATGTGCTGGGCTCTCCTTTGGGATTTAAAAACAGTGCATGGTCACAAACTTTGAGGAACCATGTGAAGTACGCTATGTAAAGACCACAGAACTTTCTTGTTTTTTCAGAGCTTTCCTTTTTATTTCTTGGTAATAAAGCTCCTGTTTTTGATCTTGAAGCTTTGGCATGGAAATAAATGTCTTTTTATTTATAAATGAGTCTTCCTCCCCCCACATCTTTATAGAAAGCTGGAATGAATGAAGATGTTTTAGAAATCACATTTTTAAAAAATTAATTTATTTTAGTTTTCAGCATTCACTTTCACGAGATTTTGAGTTTTGAATTTTCTCCCCCTCCATCTCTTCTCCCCTCCACAAGGTGGCATGCAATCTGACGTAGGCTCCACTCACACATTCATATGAAACATTTTCATATTCGTTATGGTATAAAGAAGAATTAGGACTATTGGGAGGAGCCACAAGAAATAAGAGGCAAAATAAGACAACAGAAGGAAAGGAGAGCAGATAATCTGCTTCTCTCCGCATTCAGACTCCGGAATTCTTTGTCTGGATGTGGATAGCCTTTTCCATTGTGAGTCTTTTGGAGTCGTCTTGGATCCTTGCACTGCTGAGAAGAGCCAAGTCAAAGTCAGTCCCTGCACACTGTGGCTGTTCCTGCGTACAGTGCTCTCCTGGTTCTGCTCACTTCACTCTGCATCAGTTCATATGAGTCTTTTCAGGTTTTAGAAATAATCACATTGTTGTGTGTATTTCACCATCAGAAGAGGCTCCTTTGGCAGGTGCTAGTTGGAATACTTCCTGAGTGCCACGTTGATTCTAATGCACAGCGCAGTGCCCTGAAGCAGCCTGGCGGCCTTTGTCGGGCTCTGGGGGAGCCTTTGAGTCTGGCACGGCACCAGGCACATTGCTCCTTTTCATTTCCCCATCACTTGCTTTTCTTGCTCCTGCATTTATTTCAGTGGCACAGGAGAAAACTCTTAAGCAAGGACAGCTTGGGAGGGAACGAAGCGCTGATAACCTGCTCAGGGACTTGAAGGAGATTTTCACTCCCGCCTGGGAGCTGGCCTCGCCTTCTGAAGGTAACCTTGTGCAGGCCCGCCTGGCGCTGCCCACTGAGATCAAGTAAACTCACTTAGTTGGCTGCAGTCTGCAAACAGAGGTTGTGCCAGCTCTGACCCCGGCACCGGGCGGGGAAGGCTTCCCAAACCAGGCCTGAATACTTTCTTTAAGTAACCTCAGAATGGTCCTTTCAACCCAATTGCTTTAGATCTCAAAGAGCTATCATTACAAAGAAGAACTCTACATATGCCCAGTATGATTTGATAGTTTCATAAGGTCATTGGATATGCAGAAACAGTGCTCCAAAGCCCTATTTTTCAGGACTTAAACCTTTTATTCTTGGTTGTGTTTTTATACATACATACATACATACACACATGTGTACATGTGCGTATGTATGTATTATAGATTTATGTATTTTTCTTATATAATACATTTATATTTATATATTATAAATAAGTCATATATATATTTTTTCAAGAACTCTGCATGACTTGAAGATATGCATGTGGGCTTTATTCTATGCCTATACATTCCTGAAGTATGTATGCATGGAAGTGTCAATATCACATGTTAGAAATGACCAGAACATGCCTTTGGGCATGGGTTACCTCAGGAAAATCAAGGGGAAAATGTCTAAATGTGAATGAGATGGAGGTCTAAAAGTCACATTGACAAACCAGAAAGCCCTCTCTTTGCATGCTTGTACACAAGTGCCTGGGTGAAAAGACCTAGTTTGTCTGAGGAGCATAGGTAGCATGCAGCTGGGGGTGCCAAGGACTCCTGGAACCCGGATCCCTGCCCTGGCACAATCCTAGTTGCAAACTCAAAAGCTTCCTTCCTTCTCTGACATCCTCTTCTTGCATAGAGGGTTCTAGCTGGCAAGCAGTGGGTAGCAGTGAGTAGCACTAGACTAGCCCTGGCCTGGCTTGTCCTTGCCCAATGGGGCCTTTCCTCCTGTCTCTTTTTGCTGACTCCTTCCTAGCTTATCCTTCCTCGGCCCTTGGCTGGAATGAGCCAATCGGAGGGGTTGGGGGAGGGGCTCTCTCAGACTTGCTTTGCTTAAGCCACAAGCTCTATTTCCATATTGTGTCTACACCTGCAGCCCAGTCGGTGTTTGTGAATCGAGTTTGAATTTGAAAATCCCCTACTGGGAGTGGGATGCTTAGAACTTCTGACCTGCGGCTGCTAGGACCCGCAGGATTCCCTTCAGTGGCCCCCTGGCAGGCCGTTCCCACTAGTGACTCGGGTTTCTGGGGTTTTTCTTTCCCATCTTACGGCCTTGGTCTTCATTTTTGATGCAAGGTCATAGTCCCCTCCAGAGTTCCCTCTGTTCCATAATTTTGTTCTATGGCTTCCCTGTCCTCCAGTCAAATTCTCACTCCCTTACGGGATGATAAATTGACTACAGAGTTTTAGAGTAGTTCATACTAAGGTGTCAGTGACTGGCTTAACCACCCAGGAGGTGTTTGTGTTTAAAAAGTAAAATTTGTTAATTAAAATATCCTCACGCTGGGGAAGCAAGTGAGGAGGTGGAGGTCCTGTATCCCTGTGGCTTGTGCTTAGTAGGCAGCTTAATGAATATTTATTGAATTTGCATATTTTTGCCGCCTGGTGCATGCTGCCCCTTACAAAGAGATCCTAGAAAGAACCGTGGTCAGCAGCCTGACATCCCACTTCTGACAAACTGCCCCTTGTTTTGTGTGGCCATCTCATGGGAGCCTCACGAGAGCCCTGCGGGCCAGGGACTTGGAGCTTTGTTCCCACCATTTAGTAGAGGAGCCTGGGAAGAAGTACCTTGGCCAAGGTCACTTCGCTGGTCAGAGTCAGCGCTTTACTCACCAGGTCCCTTTTTGCCTCTCCACAAGCTACTTCAATTCTCCAAGCCTCAGTTTCTCCATCTGTAAAATGAGAGAGCTGGGATTTTCAGATTCCTTCTGGAGTGTGCTGGATCGAAAGGAAGCTCATACGATTCCTTCAAACTTTTCAGGGAGGTTGGAAAAATTACTTCTCAAAAAGAGAAGGTGCCATTTACCTTTTTAATATCAAATTGTGATTTAAAATTACACATGAACTTCATTCTAAGTCAGATTGAAAGATAGCCATAAAAGCACATTTTCTTTCTGCTGCATTTTCTAATACTCCCTGGGAAAACCTGGCCCTGTTGCTTTAACATGAGAAAGATTAAAGATGACAGGAGCTAATGCCACATCATCTTAATTGCCAGTTAATACCCTGTCAGGAGAGAGGGCAATTTCTCAATTTGATAGTGCCAGTTATTAGAGTGTATCTTCCATCAACTAGCTAGCACACGATTCCTTCATTGAATAAATTAATCACTCTAATTGGGATATTGAGCTTTATTATCATCAACCTTTATTGAGTTTAATTGCATGAGTTTCACACATAAAATCCAAAGATGTTAATACCAAGACAGTGGGAGAATAGGTTGATTTTGCTTTTATTCAGCTTCCTTTACAAGTTTATTATTTTTCTTCCTGGATAAGAGGGATTTCTGTGCTTGTGGGTGGGTGTCCCTAGTTACCAGGAATGATTCCCCTCCATTTGGAGTGGAGTGGAAGCTGCAGAATTCCATTGGGAAGACTCTCGAGGCCTATCAGGATCCCAGCTAGCTGGAATTTGGTTAAGGGGAAGAACCTTTTTCCTTCATCCACATCTGTCACTATGAAATCAACCCTTTTTCTGATTGTGGGAGTGGATTTTGTGGGGTGGGGAGGGAAGCAAGATGGGGTTGAGGTTTAGGCTGATTGGAGAATGTTTTCAGTCTCTCCCCAGCCCCCCAATCTCTCTGAGTCATTCAGGCTGAATGGGGCTGACAGGCAGACTCAGGAGGTGGGGGAGATCATTCGAGTCCTCTCTGGTAATAGTCCAGTTTCTGCCTGGCTGCCAAGCATGGGGTGGGGTAGGGTAGGTGTTGAGAGAAACCAGGCTGGCCCAGTCATTTCTGCAGCTGTCCGCAATTCTCTTGAGTCCTTGTGCACATCTGCCCATTGACTATTTTGTGAACTCCTGTTTCTTTTGAACCTTCGGTGGCTTTTCAGAGGGCGTGATGAAAGGCCAGAGCATCCCAGTGATCTCGGCAGCGAGCAGCACAAGCATGCTTCACCTGCAGTGTGGCCAGAGCCCACACTCTGCCCGGCAGCAGCTTGTCCTTGGGTCTGAACACTCCATAGGCGCTTTCATTAAGAGTCCTGGTCTCTCCTTGTTTGTGGAAACCCAGCTTGGTTTAGACCAGTTGTCTCACGTGTAGATGTAAAACAGTCTCAATTTGATTTTTGCCTGGATTACAAATAACTCCAGTGGCCTTAAGGTACAGGCTTTAAGCCATGACTTGTACAGATTGTTTCACTTGATGAGCCTGACGCTGTTTGCTCTCCCTGCAGAGATTCAAGAGACAAAATCTGCAAGCCCCTCCATAAACCGGCAGCCCAGCCTGGAGACAGACAGGGTGTCCAAGGAGTTCATAGAATTTCTCAAGCCCTTCCACAAAACGGGCCAAGACATCTATAAGCAGAGCAAGAGCTTTCTGGAAGCCATGCATCACAAAAGGGTAGGTGGCTGCCAGTCACAATTGAGTGAAGGTGCCCATGGCCATATAGCAAGCCCAGGGCCAAGGAAGAGCTAGGCCACTTGTATTCTTTCTCTCGGGATGCGCAGATTTGGAGAATCCATCCCAGATGTTCACACAGACTATTTGTGCCTGCCTGTGGCAGAGCATCCGAGCTCGTGTGATTGGCTCTAGCATGGTGATGCCATTTTCGTCCTCTTCAGGAACGAAGGACGACAGCCAACGCTTCTTTCTCGAACCCTCCCCTGCCCACATTGGAATGCACTTAGGTCCCATGTTAGCATGGGAGACCCAACAGGTGGTCACCGGGCTGACATGTGTCCACAGCAGGCTCCGGACAGACCTTTGTGGCCTCTGCTCCCATGAGCCTTCCATCAGGTGCTCAGAGTCTGTTACAGGCCTAGGCCAGGAGCAACCAAGTGGCACTTCCTTTATAGACTTCTTCCCACTGAACTGATTGGAAAACCTGGCAGAACAGGGAGGTCGCACTTTGGTCTAGATCTCCAAAGTACTTGGCCCAGAGTCCTCATTTTGTAGAAGAAAGGACTTGTGTCCCAGGTCACTGAGCTCCTGGTGCCAGGGGTGTGACAGGGAGAAGAAGAACCAGGGGATGTGTGTGTGGCTGATCTGCTGTGGGCATTGAGTCCTTTCACAAAGACTTGCCCAGGCCTGGCATTCTGTGCCCCTTGGGGTCCCTGGTGTATTGCCAGGCTCTGCTCCAGGGCCACCCCTGCCTCCTTCCCTCTGAAGGCTGTTTCCCCCAATTTATCTGTACTGGGTTTGCATGGAGCCTGTATTTACTTATCTGGCGATGCGGTGTTGTCCCCTCCCTTCAGTGTCTGTCTCCCAGCACCCGGCAGGTCTCTTGCACCCAGGAAGTGCTGGACAAATAACTGCTCAGTTTTCCCATATGACCCTTGGCACCTCTGCCCAGTGAGCCTGCAGTGATCTGCCTCCCTGCGTTGTGTCTGATCAGATGGCACCACCTCGGTTTACCTTCCCGTGAGCCGCTGGCACTGCCTCCACTGCAGCTGGTGCTTTCTCCTGCCTCCTGTGTAGCTGTTGAGTTGGGGGGAGGGGATGGGAAAGAGGAGAGTTGGGCCTTCGGGCTGGCCAGAGATGAGGCACAAAGGATGCTTGGGAGTATTCCTGCCTTAGTTTTGAAGGCATCTGAGGCCAGTGGCTGTCACTGGAAGTGTTATTTATGCACAAACTACCTGATCAGCAGGCTCTGCTCTCCACTCACGTGGCCAGGGCAGGTTCTGGAGCCGGAGTTGAGGGCACTTCTCTGCGTTCTAACTGGTGGTCACAGTTCTCAGAGGCCATGCCACTGACGTTGTGTGACCTTGTCTCCTCTGGACTCTGTTGCAGGAGCTGAGTATCGAGGAGCAGTCGGAGTACACTCAGGATTTTTATCAGAATGTGGCCGAGAGACTGCAGACTCGGGGGAAAGGTAACAAACCTGCTCCTGGCTCTGCCCTCCCCTATATCGCCTGCCGAGTGCTGCTCAGGCAGCCCCACAGAAGCTGCTCCTGCTTCCTAGGGTCAGCGTCAGACCCTCAGTCCTGGGCATCACCAGGTGAACTTTGTCCAGGACAGCCGCGGTTATCATGTGATCATAGTAAACAGGCGGAAGAAACAAACTGATTACAAAGCAATCCATACAGCTGTGCCATTTGTTGAGTTAGGGTGTGCTTAGAACATGTGCTGGTCTCTCAAGCAGGCACACATTCTGGTGGACCTGTGCCCCCCCAGCCTCAATCTGGGCAGGAAGGGTGGCTCCCCACATTGACTTCTGGACACCAAGCCCAGCCGTAGGCGTTTAAGTGTACCCTCAGACCAGACTGCGCATCCCCTGTTCACCTCTTTCTAATGCCACAAATCAAGACAGGCCAAGCCAGGGAGACAATCGCTCTAGAAACTGGGATTAAGAGCTCAGGTCACTTAAAGAAGGAAAGCGCACGCGCGCGCACGCGGACATAGACACACACACACACACACACACGCACGTACGTTGGTGATATCGTGGCGTTTTTAGCAACCGAGGGATGCTGACAGAAAGGTGTCAGTTCGCCCCGGGAATTTCTAACAGATGTGAACATCTGTATTTCCCAGTGCCCCCAGAGAAGATGGAGAAGCCGATGGATCAGATTGAGAAATACATCATGACACGCCTGTACAAGTACGTGTTTTGTCCGGAGACTACTGACGATGAGAAGAAAGATCTGGCTGTGCAGAAGCGCATCAGGTGGCTGTTGTCTGAGGAGGAGTCTGGGGTGAGGGAGGGAAGCGGGCCTCTGAGGAGGACCTCGGGTCAGCAGGCTCTGCTTCCCTGCCTGGCCCCGAGGGGAGGGCCTGGTGTAGCTCCATAGGAAGGACTTGCGCAGTACAGCCGCGGCGGGGATGGAAGTCCAGGGCAGGGGCAGGGCCCTCTCTTCACCCTCCTGGGCCTGGGGAGTGTCCGAATCGGGGAGAGAGCGGCTGAGGTTTTGTCCCATGCGTGCCGCTCTCCTAGGAGTCGGATGATGTGGCCTGCTGTTCCCATGTCTTAACCCCCATCGCCTCTACTCCCCCAACAACTCAGAATGGAGAGAAGCCATCAGGTCCACAGAATGTGAACTTGTTCGGGAAGCATTAGGATCCTTGCATTCCAGCATAACTACTTTCTTTACTAATCCCATGTATTTTACTTTACCCATATAAAACGGTCACTCTGAGAAGAGGTCCACAGGCTTCACCATACGGACTGCCAAAGGAGTCTGTGGCTCTGACCAGAGGAAGAATCTCTGATTTAGCCCAACTTCATCATTTTATAGAGGAGGAATCCAGGCCCCCACAGTCGTATGGATGTCCTTCATGTTGGCACACTGCTGGGGGAGGGAGAATTGGCTTTAGAACCCCCATTTTCTGCATGCTGGGCCTATGTTCTTTCAGGTAACTGGGATCAGCCCAGTGTTATCACATCTGCCATCACTGGGGATGGAGAACGGTAGAACCCTAACCTTTGTAGAAACCTTCCCAAATAACTCATAGCCTTGTCTGGAAGGATCACCTTTCACCTAGTAAATATTCACACTTGTTATTCCTACTGATGGAGTTTGGTATTTTAAGTACCCTGATGGGAATATTGGTTGGTCAGATAACAAATAATGATTGAACATCTACACTGGGCAAGACTCTGGGTTGGATTCCTGGGTGGCCTAGTTAGGCAGGCTGACACCTTACTCTTCCTTAACTGAAGAACCTGGAGAACTCAGTTGCTCACATAAATACTTAAGAAATTTCTTCCCCGGCATGGCAGATTTCCATTAATTTCTTTCTTTTTATAGAGCCTTGCACTGGGTTACTCCACAAATGCTTTGTGTCCCTGTTAATGAAGAAATTCCAGAAGTCTCTGATATGGTAGTAAAAGCCATTACAGGTAAGTAAAAGAGATGCAAAGTTCAGCTTGTCAGGGAGGGAGGGGCTTTTTTAGGCTCCTGTTGTAGGGCTGGGAGTCATTCACGTTCTTCTTTGTGGGCAGTGAGGCCCAAAACTGGTGTGCTGGAGGGGTCCCTGTCCATTGGAATGCTTGCCCCTGAGTCCCAGTCTGCCCACTGCTTTCTTGTCCATTGAACTCAACACCTGGCAAATGTGGGTTGTCAAGAATTGGTGCCGTGACCAGGCCACTTGGGCTGTTCAACCGCCCCACAGAATGTGGGCTGGCGTTCCCAGGCAGGGTGCGTAATGCAGCAGGCTCATCTTAATAAGTACAGATGCTGTTCCTAGTGGTCGGGAGTGGAGGCCTTCTTTTTCTAGTAGTGGTTATGGGTTGTGATAAGCCATCCCCAGTTTGTCAGCCCTTGAGGTGGTGCCATTTGTGGCGGCCAAGCAGACGTGCAGCCTCCAGGGCCATGTAGGCATTGCGCCCCTGATCCTTGGCTCCCCTGCTGGCACCACACTTGCCAACCCCCCGACCAGGCCTCCAGAAGTCACCAAAGCCTCTTCTTTTTCTGTTGCTTGTCACATGTGGAAATATTCCTGTTTGTTGAATTTGAGTTCATGGTAAAAACGAAAAAAGGAAAAAACCATTTCAAGTAGTATTTTAAGCTTTTTTAACTTTAACTTTTTTTTTTTTAACATTTTTGTAGATAGCACAGTGACATCCCTGCTCTGCTGGGCTCTTGGCCAGGTTAGATCTGAATGGGTTGATCACTGAAAAGGGATTTTTATTTTGTAGTTGGATTCTGTTAGCAAATGTAGACTCCTTCACTTCATGTAGTAGCTCTGTGTAAGGGAGTGTATGGAAGTTGAATAGCTGCCCAGTGTAGTAAGGGCAGGCACACCTGGGCAGCGTGTAACTCGCTGATGTTCTGACTTTGCTCTTTGCAGAGGATGCTGCTTCCCCTTTGTCAGGGGGGCATGTACTTTGGATTCGGGGCATCCAAAGAGTTCCTTAGTTAAAGGAATCCCCTTAACAATAATGAGCTTTCACCAGCCAGTGATTATCTCCTGACTTGTCTGGATTTTCATTCACTGGGTTTTGCTTAAAGTGGAGTGAGATGTAAATCATAGGGGAATGTCTTGATTGGAGGCAACCTCTTTTCTGCTTTGTAGATATTATTGAGATGGATTCCAAGCGTGTCCCCCGAGACAAGTTGGCCTGCATCACCAAATGCAGCAAACACATCTTCAACGCCATTAAGATCACAAAGAACGAGCCAGCGTCCGCTGACGATTTCTTACCCACACTCATCTACATTGTTCTGAAGGGCAACCCCCCGCGCCTTCAGTCCAACATCCAGTATATCACGCGTTTCTGTAACCCAAGCCGACTGATGACCGGGGAGGACGGCTACTACTTTACCAACTTGGTAGGTGTTTGGCTCATGTTTCCCTCAGGTAGACTCTTAGTCTTGCTTGGTGAGAGATCCAGCAGAGGAGCCCCAGAGCTGGGAGGAAATCCACAGCACTTCTCCTGGGGAGGTGATAACTCCACACCTCTCTTGAACAATAGTTTGCCACAAACTGGATAATGGAGATTCCCCCATCTCCATCTGTACCTCCTCATCTGCTCTTTGGCCAGAGCCCGTGTGGTTGTTGATGCTTAATCCCTGTGGGGTTGGGCCAGCCTTGCCACTTGCCCCCTCATTCAGTCCATTGCATAAGAGCCATTAAATTAGGCCAGGCTTCTGGGGGTGAGGGGCCGTGTTCCAACAACAGCTGGGCAAATCCTGAACCTCAGCTTAAGGAAAACTGGGGTTAATTTTTTATGCCTTCTCCCCAGGTGACAATCTGAGCAGAGATTGTGTTTAAAGAACAAAACCAAAAAATATCTCAGAGATACTGAGAATTGGGAAGAGATGAGCTTGCTTCCCACCACTGAGATCCTCATTAGTTAGGTTGTTACAGATTCTGAGAAGAAGGGCAGTTAAATTTGTTCCCATCTGTTTTATCACATATATGATTGTATTATCTATAACAGGGCTTCGTAAACTTTTTGCACTCATGACCCCTTCGGTGCCTGGCTCACGACCCACTGTGTAAGAAGCGCTAGTCTATAATATACATTGTATTATTTTATGCACATATGTTATATATATATATATATATATATGTATATATATATTACTAGCACACACAGGTGATTAAAAGTTGAGTGGGGAAGGGCGTACTGGGGGCTGCGTGTCTAAAAGGCATGGCACCAAAATGAGTCTGGGGGTCGCATGTTCAGCTGGCTTTGGCAAAGCAGTTGGTTCTCTTTCCTTCTTAGGACTTTAGTCCTCAAAAGGGAAAGTGGGCTGGGATGGAATCGGAATCATTGCCTCTTTTTCTCTTGAGTTTCACATACTCCAGTTTCTTTAAAATGAGAATGAGAATGTATGCTTCATTTCACTAACAACAGGCTGATCTCATGGGACAGTGGTGGTTCGTAGGTCTGGTCCTTACCCCGTAGGGCTAAAGTCTAGGGGAACAGAGGAAGGAAGAGAAAACTAGGGAACTCTGCAGGGACTTGGAGGTTAAGACGCTAAGTATGGGGCTGGGAGTCTTCTAGCAGAAGACTACCAAGATCTTGAGGAAAGGAGGAACTGAGTAGGACTTCTTAGATCCTACAAATGTTTATTGAGCATTGACTCCTGTAAAGGGCCCTATACCAGACTTGGGGGTACAAAGCCTCCTTTCTCTGACTTTGAAGAGTTTGTACATTTTAGATGGAGAGAAAATCTGTGACCATGGAGTCATTAAATAGTCATGCAAAGAAATTAGTATTTGATGGGTGGAAGAGGAAAATTCTGAAGATTAAAGGAATAGTGTTTGGGGGCCTGGAGGCAAGAAGGAAAGCCTGAGATGAATTGAAAGAGAAGGCAAGAGGGGTGGCTAGGTGGCACAGTGAATAGAGCACCAACCCTGGAGTCAGGAGGACCTGAGTTCAAATCCAGCCTCCGACACTTAATATTTACTAGCTGTGTGACCTTGGTCAAGTCACTTACCCCCAATTGCCTTCCAAAAAAAAAAAAAAAAGAAAGAGAAGGCAAGGCAGCTAAGTGCACAATGGTTAGAGTACCAGGCTTGGAATCAAGAAGACTCATCTTCCCAAGGTGAAATCTGGCCTCAGTCATTTACTCGCTGGGTGACTTTGGTTTAAACCTTGTTTGCCTCAAAAAATAAAAATTAAAAAAAAAAAGGAAGAAACAGAAGGCAACTCTGTGGATGTGGATGGGAGTGGGATGGGACAGTGAGCCCCAGTCGGTAAAATATCTGGGGAGGAAGGCAAAAGACTTCTGAAGGGCGGGGGCAGCCCCCTGCCCTCCCAGGTCAGCCCATCTGCTGTCTCCCTGGCTCCTTGTGTCACACGTTAGGTAAGTGTTGTCACATGTGCAGAGCCCTCCTCGAAGAGCGGTTTGTTGGGCAGATAAGAGTCCAGGGAGGGGCTTTTCAGAGAAGCCCTTCCATCCCCCACCATCATGGAGCCTCCTCACTCCAGTCTTCTCCCTCTCTTGAGTCACAGAGCAGACTCCCCTTCAGAGGGGGTTCTGACTTGGGCTCACAGGTCACTCTCTCTCCTTCAGGGGGGGCTCTGACTTGGGCTCACGGGTCACTCTCTCTCCTTCAGAGGGGGCTCTGACTTGGGCTCACGGGTCACTCTCTCCCCTTCAGGGGGGGCTCTGATTTGGGCTCTCGGGTCACTCTCTCTCCTTCAGGGGGGGCTCTGACTTGGGCTCTCGGGTCACTCTCTCCCC
>NW_027185798.1:15462496-15471305 GCF_028583685.1 Petaurus breviceps papuanus
CAGGGGGGGCTCTGACTTGGGCTCTCGGGTCACTCTCTCCCCTTCAGGGGGGGCTCTGACTTGGGCTCTCGGGTCACTCTCTCCCCTTCAGAGGGGGCTCTGACTTGGGCTCACGGGTCACTCTCTCCCCTTCAGAGGGGGTTCCGACTTGGGCTCACGGGTCACTCTCTCTCCTCTTGCAGTGCTGCGCGGTGGCTTTCATTGAGAAGCTGGATGCTCAGTCTTTGAATTTAAGTCAGGAGGACTTTGATCGCTACATGTCGGGCCAGACGTCTCCCAAGAAGCAGGAGCCTGAGCCCTGGGCCGCCGACGCCTGCCTCGGGGTAAAGCAGACGTATCAGAACTTGGATCTCCTCTCTCAGCTGAATGAGCGACAAGAACGGCTCCTGAGCCAGGCCAAGAAGCTTGAGAAAGACCTCATCGACTGGACTGAGGGGATTGCGAGGGAGGTCCGAGATATTGTGGAGAAGTATCCCCTTGACATGAAGCCCCCCAGCCAGCCGGTGGCAGCCATCGACTCGGAGAACGTGGAGAGCGACAAGCTGCCCCCCCCCCCTGCAGCCTCAGGTCTACGCGGGGTGATGGCCGCACACCTGGGCAGCGCAGGCTGTGCCTCGCCTCCCACTGACGGCAGGCCAGCAGAGAGGGAAAGACGAGGAAGTACACTTGGGCAGGCAGGGCTAATGTTTGAGAAATATTATTTATTTTAGTTATTAAAGTAGGTTCTTATGAGGCTTTCGTGTATTTTTTTTTAACTGAACCTGCCTTTTCTACACAAAGCCGTTGTCATTTTTAAGAAACACTAGCACCATTAACAGATTTCTCTTCCTGCTTCCTCCCAGGCATGCTCTATGATTTAGTTTTGGTTAAATCATTACTTTAAAGGTAAGAGGATTAGGGCAAGGTCATGTATGTTTGAGAGGGAACCCAATGGTACTACTGTCCCCATGTTTGAGATTATTTTGTAATTACAAAGACAGAAAATATATTGATGAGTAAATATGTAGAATTGTAAATATGTAAAGAAAATTGGTACTTCTGCTGTGCATGGCAGCGTGTGAGTTGATGATGTATGACTGCCTGCCTTTTTAGCACCCACCATGCACTTTTGGGTCAGCCCTCTTCAGTGAGCCTGGCAGAATTGAGATGTTCAGGCGTCCGAGACTGGTCCGTTTTTGTAGCACGCTGTGTGTGCTGCCTTTGTAATTCTGTCAGCCACAAGGTCCGGACTCGGACTCGGACCTTATCAAGGAATGGACTGTCTTCACTTCACATCATTGCACTGTTAGTCATATAGCCCATCGGAAACTTGGAACCTCGCTGTTGCCCTAACCATGTACACTCACCCATCTCTGTGTGAACATCCTTTGCTCAGGGCAGCTGGCCCAGGGCTTGGGTTGCAGTGATAAGGAACAGTGGTGAATGGTGTGGGGATGGCGATGGCAGGAGGGGGCAGTAATGTGGATCGGTAGGTATTAAGGGCACCCCTGGTCCAGGGCAAAAGTGGGAGTGATGTAGGCCTGCACAGAACACTTCCATTGGCACAGTTACTTAGCCATTCTTGTCATTTGGGCCTGGCGTTGTTCTTATGGACTGACCCAGACAGCCGTCTGCACTCCCTGCTCTATGAATGAGAAAGCAAAGCCCTCACCCTCTGTGTCATCAACTGGCATTAGCCACCAAATGGTACATTGCAGGCACTGTGTGTCTTAACCTGGCAGTTTGCTGTTTTGTGAAACTGTGAGCCTCCCCAGGATGGAGGCCTGTATTCCAGTGGAAGCT
Source organism: Petaurus breviceps papuanus (assembly GCF_028583685.1). Classification (NCBI taxonomy): domain Eukaryota; kingdom Metazoa; phylum Chordata; class Mammalia; order Diprotodontia; family Petauridae; genus Petaurus; species Petaurus breviceps. Next base: position 15,464,279 of record NW_027185798.1, read on the forward strand.
TTTCTGTCTTCTTTTCAGTCCTTCTCCAAGGTAAGTCTCAGCAGGACTTATCTGTGTACCTGTAACATCCACCACGCTCCCCCAAGGCAGCCCTCTGGAGCAGTGATGGTGTCCCGCCGTCAGTAAGAAGGGCTCTCCAACGAGCGCGGCTCCCAGCTGTGCCCTGCACTGACTTCGGGCCCCTCCTGGGATCTGTCGGGTTCCCCCTCTCGCTTTATTTACTCGTAGAAGCTGCCACCAGTGCACAGCTTGTCCCAGTGAGGACCAGTCCCCGGAAGTGCTTCACTAATCGAAGCAGTTAGCTCATTGGCTGGGCAGCTGCTGCTGCTGCCACCGCTCCTAGCAAATCTGTGACCCAGATAACTCTTTTGAAGGCAGCTTCTCTTCCTTTGGGGTGTTCATTTCCTCGCGTTCTCTAGGTGCTAATCCAGGTACACACACAGTCACACTTTCCCACAAATGTACAAAACTTCTTACTGCTGTACACTGCTTTTGTGGAATAAAAATATGGACATCACCCTCTCATGAAGGCTGAATTCTTTCATTGTCTGGCCTGTCAATAAAGTGGGTTGTGACAAGGATTCATTTCACACACATATGTCCTTGATAGAGGAGCCCCTGCTGTCTGTTCAGGCCAACATTTCTGTCTTATACCTCCCCGTGTACTTGAATATTGGTGGAATACTCCTACAATTGCAGGGGCCTCATTCCTGCATCCCTGGCTTCTAGTTTCTCCCCTTTCCAAGCCATCTTCCTTAAGGCTGCCAAAATAATCTTCCCATAGCAGCAGTCTGACCACACCATTCCTCTGCCCAAGGACCTTCGATGGCCTCCTTTTGCCTCTAGTATAAAATCCAACTTCCTTCTGTTAGCATTTAACACTCTTTCCAGTCTGGCTCCAGCCTCACCTTCCTAGGCTTACTTCATATTCATTCCCTTCCCTCACTCCACATCCCAGGCTAGCTCAGTTCTGTCTCTTGCTCCTTTGCCTTTGTCTAGGCTGTCCTCTCTGGTGGGAATGCTCTCCTTCCTCAGCTTTGCTTCTCAGAACGAATCCGCAAACTCCCTTCAAAGCTTAGCCCAGGTGCTGCCTTTCTTAATCCCCCAGGACACTGAATTGGTTTGGAGGCAGGTGGTGCGTTTGCAGACTGGCACTGTGAATGGGTTTCTGTTAGTATAGTACCTGGCCCATAGTAGGTGCTTAATAAATGATCATTGATTGATTATGTAATCTCTGTAACCAATAAAAGTATGTACTCCTATGATTCAAGTCTCCCTTTCAAAAGATTTAGAAATTGTACACAGAACTAGCAATCAGGCCTATAGGAAGAGACACCACCCAAAGAGGCCACTCCAAACAGACTCACAGCAATTCCTGTGGTCCACGGTATGTTAAAAGAAAAGTTTGTTTTTAAAAGGAATCCACTTGTGAAAGCAGTTGCCCAGGAATGCCTTCTTTGTTGCCAAAACAATATGAGCTGTTAAGTTAGAATCAACTCTCATTCCTTAATTGAAGTCTTATGAAGTAAGAAGAAATCTAGTTTCCTCTTTGGAGGGCAGCCAGAGACTGGTAAGCCTCTTCAGAAGCAAGTAAAGGGACCCAGCCTTTAATATGAGTGTGTGTGTACACATACACACACATATACACCCCCTCCCGCTGTGATGGCACTGATTAACATTGATGGCATTGGCTAGGACCTAGGAGGAACGTTACGTGAATACTGGGTGTAGCCAGCTGCATGTTTATGTTACTTAGCCTAACTGAGCTCTCAGGATAGCAAGGTGATCCATTTACTCCTCCCTGGTCCTCTATTATGTTCCTACAGAAGTTCTTCCAGGTGTCTTTTCTTTTCAAACTTCTCACACCCGGCTCCCTCTTCTCCCTTCTCTATACCTCAAAATCCCTTTACATTATCCTCTATTTTCTCCTTTACTCCAGTATTTGATGAAGTGACCAAGGCCAGATCCCTTGCATGTACCCTCTGTCTCATCCCTTCTAATCTTTTCCAGCACATTGCACTCCACTACCCCCAAATGGCCCCTCTAATCTTCAGTCTCTCTCTGTCTTCTGGGTCTTCCTTCTCTACTGCCTTCAAACATGCCCAGGTCTCCCCCATCTTGAAAAAATTCTCACTAGACTCTACTATTCTTAATAGTTTAAGGCTATTGGCCTATACTTCTCCTCTCTTTCATGGCCAAACTCCTAGAAAAAGCCGTCCAGTGTGCTTCTCTCCACTTGAAGTTTTCATGGCACTGCCCTCTAATTTTTCTACATGTCTCTGACCATTTTCCATTCCCTTTGCTGGACCATCATGCTCGTCAAACCCACTGATTATTGGTGCACCCCAAGGATCTGTGCTAAGCCCTCTTCTTTCTCTCTGTGCCCTTCTCATCAGCTCCCAAGGATTTGTCATCTCTCCATAGGTGACCTCCCAGGTCCATAGATTCACCCTAACCTCTTTCTTGAACTCTAATCACATCTCCATCTGCCTACTGGACATTGCAAACCGGGTGCCCCACAGGAATCTCAAATGCATCATGAACTCCAAATCTGAGCTCAGTTGTCTTTCTCTCAACACCGTCTCTCTTCCAAAGTTCCCTGTTAGTCTTCCAGCCATTCGGGTACACACCACCATCTTCAGCACTTCCCTCTCCTTTGCCCCCATGTACCAGTTACAGACTCTTGTTTTTCCCTCCACTATATTTCTCACATCCCTCCCCCTCTCCCCACTCACAATAGGCCTCATTGCCTTTCACCTGGGTTATTTCAGTAGCGTCTTAGGTGGTTTCCCTGTTTCAAGTCTTTCCCTCTCTCTAACGCAGGGGAGGACTGGAGATGCTCAAGTGATTTTCCTTAACTACAGATCTGATGAGTCACTCCCCAATTTAATAAATTCCAGTGGCTCCCTATTGCTGTTGGGATCAAATAGAAATCCTTTGGCTTTTAAAGCCCTTAGCAACCTGGCCCAAATCTACCTCTCCAACTTCCTTACCTGTTATTCCTCTTCTTGCAGATAGGTGGTCCAGAGGATAGAATGCTGGGCCCAGAGTTAGGAAGACCCGTGTTCAAATCCTGCCTCAGACATTTACGGTGTGACCCCAGGCAAATCATAACCTTTCTGCCCTAATTTTTCTAAACTAAAATGGGGATGATAATAGCACCTGTTTAACCAGGGTTGTTGTGAGGGTCAAGCAAGACAATACTTGTAAAAGTGCTTGGCACAGTACCTGGCACATAGTAGGCATTTAATAAAGGCTTGTTTCCTTCCTGTCCTCTCTAGTCCAGCATGACCGACCTTCTTGCTGCTCCTAACACGGGACCATCTCTTATCTCTGTCCCCTTGCAGTGGCCATTCCCTGTGCCTCTGTTGTGTGCCTTCCTCACCCGTTTCATGGAATCCCTTGCTTCCTTCAAAACTCACCTCCAGCATCACCTCCAACATGAAGCCTTTCCTGATTGTCCCCAAGCTACTAGTGCCTTCCCCCTCCAAGGACCTGGCGTTTCTTTTGTATATATTTATTTAAATGCCTGTCTCCTCTTTTGGAATGCATACTTCTTTAAGCAAAGACTTTCATTTTTAAACTTCATATCCCCATTGGGCAGCTCACTTCATGTTTGATTGACCTCTGTCACACTCATGGCAGTCAAAAATGTTTTTTACAAAAGTTTCTCCAGCTGAGAGAAATTCATTTGTAAGGTAGGTACCACTAAGACCAATTGTGTTAACCTGAGCTCAGTTGATCAAGAGGGTTGGGCTGAATGACCTCCAAGATTCCTTCCAAGTCTGGAATTCTAAAGCTGGAGGATACAAATACTAGAAGACCATCCCTGGCCTTCTGCAGTTGATACTCCTGCAAATCATTCAAGAAATCATAGGCAATAGGAACAGGAGATGTTCCAAGGCAGGGTTGACTAATTACTAAATGAAAGGTCTGTACGATACTTACTGTGAGGTTGGGGGAGGGTATATACTGGACACGGACTGAATGCCGGGAAAGCTGCCTGGAGGAGGTGAGATCTGAGCTTAGCCTTAAAAAGAGGTGAGATCTGGAGGGGGCAGAACATTCCAGGAAGGATGCAGCCATTCAGCCACCGGACATCCGAGTCCTCAATCTTAGAGGTCATCCATCCCAACCCTCTCATTTACAGAGAAAGAACATGAGGCCACAGAGGACATTAGTAAGCCAAGCCAGGATTTGAACCTGCAGCTTCTGAGTTAAAACCCAGTGATCTTTTTCTTGCACCATAAAACGTGCCTTAGCTCTTAGTTCTTAGGTCATAAAATTAGGGTATTTTTGACCATGGCCTTTTGAGTCCTCAGACCCCAAGAGCATGACAGTTCAGTGCCCAGTTCATCAGTGTATGTGGGCTGTCACATTTTTGTCCAGGGAGAGTTATGAAAGCTGCTCCATCAAATCTGATTTCATCATTATGTAAAATGAATTTACTAGGTTTTACTATGTCCACTCCCCACACGTAATCTAAAAGATGATTGCTTCCATTACAAAAATACCTTCTGTTTGTAGATATTTTCCCCTAGCATGCATTTCCAGAAAACAAAATGACTACCAAAAAAATCTGAATTATTTTTTCTAGCCTTTAAGTGTAGACATTTTCCTGATGCCCCTTTAAATCAGAAGTAGGCTAATGCACTATCCGACCAAAAGGCCTGGTAGAACAAAGAAAGCTAGGCCTACTATGACCAGGCAGCCTTGCCAAGGGAAGATTGATTGGAAATGAAGATAAGGCATCTCTTGAATGAATGGGTAAGTTGGTGGGGGGAGTTATAAAGTTGGATTGATGGGTAACTTTTCAAGGACATGTACATGGCCTGGCATAGATCTCCCTCTTCTCTCCAAATGAAACCTAAGCGGTAGGATGGGATGTAGGTTAGCTCCTTGTAGGACCAAGACCTCAGACTTAGGATGACTGGGGCTCTTTGAAAGTCAGGATGGGAATAGGAAGTAAGTCCTTTCCAGAGAGAGAGAGAGGAAAGTGAAAGAAGCTAGAAAGCCTCTAAAACACGTCTAAAGAACCAGAGGGCAATGGAAGGAGTGGAAAGAGCCTGTCTTCTTCAGTTACCTGGGTGAGTTGCCTACATCTTCATCAATTCAGTCAATCACAAGTATTTTTTAGTCAATCAATCAACACTTATTAAATGCCTGTCACGTGCTAGATGCTGGAGATACAAAGGCGAAAAAAACTGAAAAGCACCTACTATGTTCTAGACACAGTCTCTGTCCTCCAGGACCCTATAGTCTGTGGGGGAAAACAACAGGTACATATATGAGGAAATACAAAAGGCATACACAGTAACTGGGGCTAGGGCAAGGGACTGGATAATGGAGGCGGTCCATCAGTTGAACAAAGCAGGACATTCTCAGAAGAATCAGAATGGCAGATACGCCAAAGGGCAGTAATGTTTGTCTGGTAATTGAAGGTTTGCAAAAGGCTTTCCGTATATATTATTACCTCATTTGACCTTTACGACTCTGGAAGGTAGGTATACTAATAGCTATTATTCTCACTGTCCAGATAAAGAAGCTGAGCTCTGCAAGGTTAAATGATTTGCCCTGGGTCACCCAGCTGGTAAATGATCACGCTAACCTCTGGTTTTACAAACCCAAAGATCTAGGCTTTTGGGGGAAGAACTCAACATCTGACAAAAATTGCTGAGAAAACTAGAAAGCACTTTAGCAGAAACTAGGCACCGAGTGATATAAGTTCAATTGATGGGACCACTTTTTCAAGGATGTGTCCATTATCTTGGGCAGATCTCCCTTCAGTCAGTCAATTAACATTTATTAAGGGCCTTCTATGTACCAGGCACTGTGCTAAGGCAAAAAAAAAAAAAAGTCCCTGCCCTCAAGGAGCTTACAATCTAATGGAGAAGCCAACAAACTGTACAAAGAAGCTATGTACAGGATAAATGGGAAATGAGGAACAGAGGGAAGGCACTGGAATGAAGGGGCCTTGGGGGAGGCTTCTTGTAAAAATCTGAGCATGTAGTTGGGACCCAAAGGAAGGGAACTCCTTGTTCCCTCCAAACAAACGAACCCAGCTAGCTGGAAGCCAGGGGAATGTGTCCAGTGGGAAAGCATGGATAGGAAAGGAAATCACCTACTATGCGCTTGACATAAAATGTCATCTCGTGGGAGTCTCACAACCACCCTGGGGCGGTACCCGCACGCAGTAGGGGCTTACATGCATGTTCCCTTCCCTTTCCCACTTAATTCATTTAATCCTAGAAGCACCCCGTAGCTTATTATGCAGACGGATTTATTTTGTCGCAACAGCCTTCCACCATGAATGTGAAATCCATTAAACATAAACCGTTTTTGCCTGGTAAGAGCCCCAGACTGGGACCATCAAGACCCCAGTTATTTACCATCTGCTCTGTGGAGCCCTGGGCTAGACGCTTCCCTTCCGCCTCAGTTTCCTTATCTGTAAAATCACCATAATCATAGCACCTCCTTTCCAAGGCTGTAGTTGAGCGAGTTGCAAACAGCGCTTAGTGCTTGCACGTAGTAGACGCTGTATAAGTGCTCCTTCCTACAGGGTATGGGACACAGCAGGCGTTTGATGAATGCTTTAAACATGCCTGGTTTCCCGGGCTGGCCCTTATTGCGTGTCCCGAGCCCCGGGCCTCAAGGCTGAGAGGCTCCCGTCCAACTCTCAGGCTAAGGGAGAGAGATGCCAGGCTAAGCAGGCGGCCCATCCCGAGGATTCGCCGGCTCCTCAGCCATTGGCCAGAGCGCCCCCAGGCCCCGCCCCCGCCCCCCTACCCCACTCCGCGGTTTCGTGCGACCGAGGAGTCTTGTCTCTGCCCGGCCGCCGTCGGGGCCGGTCGGGGTCGGAGGTCACGTCGGCGTGGTTACCCGGAAACTGCCGCGGCCCAGAGCCGGAGCCCGAGCCGGAGCGGCGGCGTCTGGGGCGGAGGTGGCGGCCGCGGCCTGGGCCTCTCAGCGTCCCGGCGTCCCGGAGCGGAGCGCGGAGCCACAGTCAGGAGCGGGGGGAGAATGGTGC
>NW_027185798.1:15471705-15485796 GCF_028583685.1 Petaurus breviceps papuanus
GGGTGAGCGGCCGGGGCCCGGGAGCGGGCGCTCTGGGAGATCCCTCCCCTCCCCCACCCCACGGCCGGGGCGGTCACGTGTCCGCCCGGCCCCCCCCCCCCCCCCCGGGCCGGGAGGGGGAGGCGCGGCAGTTTCCGGGGAACCACGCCGGCGTGAGGTGACCGAGGGGCGTGGGGCCCGGGAGAGCCGAGTCCGGCGCCCTGGCCTGGCGCTCACGTCTGCTCTCGGACCTCCTTTGCAGATCCCTGCGGCGCGGACAGCCCCGTTCCTCCCGAACGGTCAGCGCTGCGGCCTCGCAGGTGAGCCCGGGAGCGCGGGGAAGGGCGCGAGCCGCCAACGCCGGGGCCCGGGAGGCTCCGGACGGGCCGCGGAGCAGCACGGGGGCGGGGGAGGCCGAGGGGCCGTCCCTGCGCTACCGGCTTGAGGCAGTGGGCGGAGGGAGGCTCCGGGCCTGCGCGGCCCTCTGTGCCCAGGAGCTCCCCGGAGCGCCTTTGCCACATCCTGCTTCTTTCGCTAGTTTTTGCTTCTGCTTCAGTTCGGGTGTGGGTCAGGGTCTCTCATGATTCTCCTTAAAAAGTTTTGGGGAGGGGCGGCTAGGTGGTGAAGTGAAGAGAGCCACCGGCCCTGGGACCTGGCCTCAGACACTTAAGACAAAAACTGGCCGTGTGATCTTGGGCAAGTCACTTAACCCCAACTGCCTGTCCCTCCCCTCTCCAAAGAAAAAGTTTTGGGGAGAGCCTGATGCTGTGGATCGCCCCGTGGTCAGCGTCTTTTAATAGTTTGCACTTGATGACCTAAGCAGGCCTTCTCTCAAATCCTTATGGAGCCCAACATTGAACAGCCGGCATCGTTCTTTTGGCATTTTCATCCCTTTACAAAGATGGGAATGTGACCAGGTGCCTGAGGCCCCGGACACGAGTGAGGGCGCCAGCTTGGACAGTTCTCTGGAGTGACTTTAGGGCCAGACTGAGCCCTTAACTTGCGTGTGTGCGTCCTCTGGGTGGGCCAGTGCGTGATTACCTTCAGTAACAGCACAGCCTTGTCTGCTGCCTGCACTGTGTTAGCAGACAGCACTCTTCAGAAACGTGGTCCTTGGATTTCCGTAGCAGGACTTCCACTGACCTTTCTCAGCCTCTCCCTTAAGTTCCAGAATTCAGGATGTTCGAGGCCCTTCTCACCGTCTGGTTTAATCTGGCAGCACTTGGAGGTAATGCTGGTGCAGGCACCAGAAGGAATTGTGCTATTTACACTGGAGAGAATTTCTAGGATCTTGGGGTTAAAAGATGGATGGGAAGGAAACTCAAGGTCGTCTCCTGCAGCCTCCTCACCTGGTAGATGACTCCCAGGTCAGGCTTCTGACCCAGCACTTGGGACTCCCTGCTGTGCCCTCTGTGATGGGCCACCTCTTCTTTGCAGAGGACACATCACATGCTCAGGACTGGAAGGGATCTCCTAAGGAAACCAAGGAGGAAGCAGGGGTGGAGCCAGAGTTCCCTAAATCCAGAGTGTGTGTTTGTATTTACTTGCCCCTGTCCCCTCCTTCTGCCCTGAGTGGCACTAGGAGAACAGGGTAGTCCTGCACCTGGCACCCAGAGGTCCTCTAGGCCAACTCCTTCATTTTTTATAAATGTGAAAACAGACCAGAGAAGGGAGGTGGCTTCCCCCTTCGCTGGCTAAATAAATGCTTGTTGAATGAATCAATGGGTGGTTACTGGCCCTCTTGTTGTTTTGGATACCTTGGGGCAGTAACACTTTATCCTCTTCCCTCCCTCCTTCCCACTACTGCCAAGCTGAAGTGGTGCGTGAGTCACCAGTTACAGCTGCACCTGTTAAGGTGGGGGCTGAGCCTTTTCTCAACTCTGATGTTCAGCACAGGTTGAAGAGTTTGGGCACAGAGAGTCCTTGCCCTTAGGTTAATGTCAGTTCCCCTGTGGGCCTGGCACTTGGACTGGCACAAGTCTAGCACAGTGAAATGTAAACTCCCTGACGGCAGACGCTGGTTTCCATTTCTGTTGTTTCCTGTACCTATTGTAGCCAAGGCCTTGCCCAGCAGGCACCCAGTAGGTGCTTAATGATGACTGGAATGACTTGTATGCCTGGGGAAGGTGGGCTTACTCTGCTCAGGACCGCCACCAAGTGCAGAGGGAAGTCACTGTCTGCCTCTGGAGTGGATTAGGCCACAAATAATCCTTCTGCATGTGGGTTTGGCTGTGAGGTTTTGTTTTCAATCCCCAGCATTGCTTTTAGGTGGGATTTTGGTTGAGATTATTTGGTTTGGGGAGCATTTGGTGTTCCCGGCCTCCTCTTGGGGCAGCACCAGAAAGAGCACCTCCTCTTTTCCATTTGCTCCAGCGGGGCTGGCAGTGCCACCTCTCTTCAGACAAGGTGCAGCAGTTTTTGCTCTGTGGGAAGCACCTTTGCCTCCTCCCCGGCACTGCACAGTGGCCTGTTCTCTCATCTTCAGCTGATGGACTTTGGAGATGACCTGCTCTTTTAATTGACACTGAGAACCGCGGTTATTTCAGCAGTAAAGCTGGGCCAGGTTGGGTGGGGGAGGCCGTTCCTTCTTTCTGTTGTTGGCATTTTTTTGCCTGCACGATATAGTGACATAATGAACTTGACCTTTTTTTTTCCCTTGAGACATTTGAAGATTGGGCTTTTGGCTAAAGCAGCAGTTTATTTTTTAAATCTTCCATAAACATCCTGAAATATTGTTAGGGTGCAGAAAACTTCAAGAAGTAAGGGTTGGGGGCTTTCAGGACAAGACATTTGTTTAAAATTTCTTGAGATTTTTTTCCCCCAAGTTTTAAATCTGCTAATGTGTGGTTCTGACGCCTCACCAGGGCAGTCAGTACCACTGGAGCTGCTCCATTTTCATTTCTTTTTAAAATGTGTGTTAAACATGTGCTTATGCATGAGCTTTGCAGAAGTGATTTATCCCAAGAGGGGAGAAACCTTTGAGCTGAATGGCAGCTTTGTAACAGCTTAGAGTCAGCTGAGCTGTCTAATCACAACCAGGCCTGAGGGCACTGAAAAGCACCCCAGGAGACCTGGGTTCTGGCCTCTCTCCATGAGTAACCAGAATGGCAAGTGGCCTTGGGCAGGTCATTTGCCTCTCCCCCTCAGTACTGTTCTCTTTAAAATAAGGAGGTTGGACCAGGTGACCTTTAATCTAAAGCCCTTTGCAGCTCTATGATTCTGTGATTCTAAATGGAAAAGGCCATTTCCTTCTCCAGCTCATTTTACAGATGAGGAAACTGAGGCAAACAGGGTGAAGTGAGTTACCCAGGGTCACCTGGCTGTCGGAGGCCCGGGGTTCTATTTGTTGCTCCACCTAGCTGCCCGAGTTACACCTGTTAGTGTAGAGGCAGCCTCTTAAAGCAGGAAAGACTGTGGCCTGGGGAGTCAGAAGGCCTGATCTCAAGGCTCTGGTCTAAAGCTTTCTTGGGTGAATCCCTTCTGGGTCTGTCTTGTCTTCTGCAGAATGGAGCTGCTTTATAACCTGTATTTGTTGTTGGTTCAGTCACGTCAGGCTCTTCATGACTCCATTTGGGTTTTCCTTTTTTTTTTTTTTTTTTTTTTTTTTCCTTTTGGAGGGGGGAAGGTAGGGCAATTGGGGTTAAGTGACTTTCCCAAGGTCACACGGCTAGTTTTTTGTGTGTTAAGTGTCTAAGGTCAGATTTGAACTCGGGTCCTCCTGACACAAGGGCTGGTGCCCTTCACTGTGCCACCTAGCCTCCCCCCCCCCCACCCAATTTGGGTTTTCTTGGCAAAGATACTGGAGTTGTCTGTCATTTCCTTCTCCAGCTCATTTTTCAGGTGAGGAAACTGAGGCAAACAGGGTGAAGTGACTTTCCCGGGGTCAACCAGCTAGTGAGTGTCTAAGGCAGACTTGAACTCAGGAAGATGAGTCTTCCTGACTCCAAGCCCAGCTGTCCATGCACTGCTCTACCTACGTGCCTATGGGAGATGAGTTCCTCTATAATTTAGTTCAGCATGCATTCAGTCAACAAGCTGGGATTAGTCAGGAGAACCAGTGAACTCAGGGAGCTTTTTAAAAATTCCTGATTTTAATATTTGAAGTTGGGCTCTGGGCTGAATGATAGCAGAGATGCTGCTGTTACTGCAGTTAGGCTGCAGATGACCTTTTAAATTTCCTCCACAGAGGGACCTTAGTCTTCCACTCAGACCCTGTCTTTAGCATCTTCAAATTCTTTCTCATCTCCCTTCTGGTTTTTAACATTCTCACTCTTCTCTTCTTCCTTAGTGTCTCCAGTTTCCCATTTTGGCATCGTATTTTCTCTCCTCCCCTTTGCTGTAACATTTCTCAAAGAGAAATAGACTCCCCTTTCTGCCTTCATTTCCTTGCCATACATTCCAGGCTTAACTCCTTGTGGGCTGGATCTTGTCTCGGTATCGTTATTAGAAGTGCCTGTTTGAAGATACCAGTGGCTTCCTGCTGGCCATCCTCAGAGACCTTCCTTTAGTGGTCATCTTTCTTAACATTTTAGCAGCATCTGACCACCACCGTCTGGAAACTCTCCTCCCTTTCCTCTGGTGACCCTTCTATCACAGGTTTTCTTTTGCCTCTGCCCTTTGCCTTTTGCCTTTGACCTGTATACAGGATAATTAGGATGTAATTAAGACAGGGAAGGTCCTGGAATTGAGAGGTTGGGAAAGGCTTCTTATAGAAGATGGGATTTTTGTTAGAGCTTAAAGGAAGCCATAGGGAAAATACCAAGGGCCCAGAGTCTTGTCTGTGGATCAGTCAGGAGGCCAGAGTCACTGCATTAAAGAGTACATGTGAGGGTATAGGGTGTGAGAAGCCTGGAAAGGTTATGGAGGGTTCGGAATGCCAAGCAGAACAGTTACAGATGATCCTGGAGGCAGCAGGAAGCCTCTGGAGTTTAGTGATTAGAAGGTTCCATAGTCAGACCAGAGCTTTAGGAGAATCACTAGTGACTGAATAGAGGATGGATCAGAGAGGGGAGGGACCTGAGGCTGTCAGCCTATGAGGGGATGAGCGTCTGCACCAGGGTGGTGGTCGTGTCAGGGGAGAGGAGATGCCTCGAAGGTGAAATAGACAGGCCTTGGCCAGAGCTTGGTACAGGGCTAGGAGATGGAGAGACCACAGATCACCCCAGCCTGTGAGCCTGAGGGACTGGGAGGAAGGTGTTGTGGGAGTTCCTTTGTCTGCCCTCCCGGAGAGGGTCCTGGGCTTGGGATCCCTGCTTGGGTGACCTGCCTTGATTTGCTTTACCTTGAGCCCTCAATGCCTGCCTCTGACGAACGGAGTGATTGGACTTAAGCACTGCTAAGGTCTCTTCTGGCTCTAGCAGTCTCTGATTCTGGTACTTAATTTGTGACTCAGAAACTCCTGTGGAGCTCACCTGGGTGTTTCTGTTCATATAAACTCTAATTTAGCTGGGGCAGCAGGGTGCTGCAGTGGGGAAGGAGCCCTGACACTTCTTCCTATGTGACCTGACCTCCCTGGGCCTCAGTTTTCTTATCTGTAAAACGAAAGGGGTCCCACAAAATAATGCCTGTGGATCCTTCTAGCCCCAAATCTATGGTCTTATCATTCCATCACTTGTATAGTCAGTTCTTCAAATCCAGTTTCAGGACACACACACACACACACACATATGATTCTCCCCTCTCTCTCTACATACACATACATATGCAAATACATATATATATATAAACTTACACACACATATACATATATAGGCACATTTATACATTTCTTCTTATTAGCTTCAGCCCTCCAGCAATAAACAGCCTAGCTCATTGCATATTCATTCTGTTGTTTGGTGTATTAGTAATGAATACTTGCATGTTCTCTATCTGCATATTTAATAAGCAGGCCATCAATGCCTTAAGTACATATCTTTAATAATTGTGTTCAACAGAATAGGTTGATGGGCGCATACCCCAGGTTTTCCCTCAGTTTACACTGGGCAGTGGTGTGGAGGGCTGACCTGAGGCAAGGAGACGGGGGAGGAAGCTCTTGGGGGGCAGTGGGACTCATGGAACCAGGGCTCCGTGTGAGTCAAGGGAGAGACTGAGGCAGAATTGACAAGCCCTGGCCCCAAGGACTTCACTGGAGACTTTCTTTTAGCTCGGCATCAGCCCATTAATTGACCCTTTTGGAATCTGGGTGTTCAGCAAGGTCCTGCAACCCTTCCTTGTGCTGTTCTCCAGTCCATATCTCTCCATCTTGTCTACAAGGACAAACAACAGTTTCAATCATATGTCTTGGTGAAACTCAGACACACTTAATCCATGACAGTCCTTGTTTATTAACTGTCAAGAATGGAAGCGGGGCGAATCCTATGTGACTCGTGCCTAGTGATTGCCTCCCCCGAGTCCTGCATTTCTTTTCTTTAGTAATTCACCCCACAGTTTTGCTGGGAATTAAAGTCAAGTTGGCCATTCTAGTTTAAAGTACATGCCTTCCTTTGGTCACTGGTAATGACCTCAATGGCCCTCTGCTGCCACTCTCATTTTACAGAGAAGAGGCCAGGAGTGGGTCAGTGACTCACCTGCCACAAGGGCAGCAGGGCTGAGAGTCCCATCTCTGTCCTTGGATTACAAATGCAGTATCTTTTCCTAACACACTGACTTCTCAAAAAAATCTGACTAGTGTTCATTGGTCCTTTCCCCATAATTCCTGCCACCATTGAGCTCTCTTTGTAGCAGAGAGAAACAAAGTGAATTCATTTCCTCTGTGTCTTGTCAGGGGGTGCAGACTTTGCCTGACTGCAGTCCCTTGCCTCTCTGGAGAGGAGCATGGTTTGTCTTCAGCCTTCTTAAGTCCATCTGGATCACAATGTTAATCTGAATTCTGATCTTGTTGAGTGCAGGTTTCCTTCATGTTCCTGTGCTCTCACTTTTGCCTTCTTGGATCTGCTTTCAGTTCGTGTGAGGCTTCCCCAGCTTCTCTGCTTCCAACAGGGCCATCTTTCTTTATCTTCAGATGTTGCACTTAGTGCAGCCATTCGCCGATCACTAGAGAGGTGGGGGCTTCCTTATTTCTTCCTTGTTTCATTTGGCTCACCACCATTTTCTCTCCTTTGCAGTCAGAAGAGAATCCTGCTTGCTGAAGAAAACCAGAGCCAAACCAGGTGTTGAGTAAGTTCTCCTTTCTCCCTGTCCATTCTCTCCTGGCCCTTCTTTGCTCTGACCTCCTGCCTCTAGCAAAGCTCTTAAAAATAACCTTTTCTTGTCTTTTGCATTGATTATACAGCTCAGCATCTATCCAGCCTTCCAGGTGCTGTCCCCGCGGAGGGCACCTTCCCTTGTGACAGAGAAAGACAGTTGAGCAGAGACATCCAATAAAGGCAGTGCCCCCAACCTGCCTAAGTGTAGGCAGCCTTCTGTCCCATTCTCAGACCCCTCCCAGAACCTCTGCCAAGAGGAGAGGGTCTAGGTTCCCTTGGCTTTCCCTCCTTGTGTATTTTCATTTATGTTGTTGAGTTCTTGTATCCATTTTTCTCTATGTTGGCCTTTGTGACTCAGTGTTGGTATCTTGCACGTTCCTCCTGATGGTCCTTTCTGAACCCTAGTCTATGGGCATCTGCTTTCCCCTCCTTCTTTGCTCCTGGGAAGAGCCCTGCTCTGTATATTTTGGTGTGTATTGGACCTGGGTTTTTCTATTGTGAATTTTCTTGCCCTATCTGCCCAGTTGTGGATTGCTGGGTCTAAGTACTTAGGGCCAGCTTTGTCTTTCTGCTTGCATAAAGCCAGACTTCTATTCAGAGCTGCCCCATCCTGAACCAGTATTCTCTATTTAATTGGCATTTTATTGACATCTTTTGTTGTGACACCATCTACATTTTCCTGTGCATCTCCAGCCCCACCCTTCCTGGAGAGCTTAGAAGGAGGGGTGGGGTGGGGCTCTCTTCACATCCTGTCTGCCTGGTCTTCTGAGCTTCCCTTTGTGTCCATACTTCTCTGTATTCATTCTGTTTGCTGTTCTGTCAGCACGTACTGCAGCTTGTTTAGGCCTGACAGTGTGGCATGGGCCTCTGATCACAGGGTGGATAGAGGCAAGAAGGCCTGGCTTCGGATCTGGCCTCAGCCACTTACTAGCTGTGTGACCTTGGCAACTCACACTCTCTGCCTCAGTTTCCTCATCTGTAAAATGTGGCCTCTGATAGCACTGACCTCCCTCGGATGTTGTGAAGATTAAATGAGATGATGCTTGTAAAGCATCACATAGTGCCTGGAGCATAGTAGGGGCTACCTGGATGCTTGTTTTCTCCTTCCCTCCCTCCCCTCATTCTCCAGAAAATGGGCATCTTACTTTTTTCCTGTTCTTGGGTACCACAAAAGCGTGCCACATAGAATATTGTGGTGGGGGGGAGGGGGGGCGTGGACCTTTGTTGTTGTTAGTGATTTCCTTGGCGATATTTAAATGAATAGGCTAAAGAGTTAAAAAGCTTTTATTAATCACTGACTGTGTGCCAGGCACTGTGCTGAGCCCTGGTGATACCAAAGCAAGCTAACAAACAGGCAGGGTAGTGTCTTCCCTGGAGGGGCTTCAGTTGTAGGGGAGCTAGAACCCGAGGTGGGTGCTTCCCATTGGCTTTTGTTCCAGGGAGGATGAGACGAGAGCTCTGGTCCTGGTGACCCCACCCACAATCCTTCAGGTGGAAATGGCCAGGAAAGAATGGAATCTTTCGGTTGACAAGTGCATAATACAGTTGCTTTCCCAGAATGGTTGGACAGATGGAAAAAGCATTCTCAGGAGACTTTATCGCCCTCCTGTTTGCCCTTTGTCCCTGTCCTTGCTGCCTTTCCCAGTACACGCCTGTCTTTTTAAAATGAGAATTCTGAGCTCCATGTTCAGCCACTGAGCATCCACCCTCAAAAGCAGGCGATCATTTTGTTCCCAAGGACCCCTCCCCTCCCGAATGCCCTGTCCTCACCTCAGGTTTAGACCTGGAGCCACTCCTCTCCCTGCTCTCCTTCCCACCCTCTCCGGGTATCGGTTTCATGCCAGCTCCCAGGCTCAGCCCTTGGGGTCTCCCATGACTCTTTATTCCTTTCCATGTTTCACATCCACCTGTTGTAATGGCATCATCCGTTCTTCCTTTGAAATGTGTTCATTTTCACTACAGCTCTCCTAGGCTGGGCCCTTCTCACCCCACACTTGGATTGTTCTAGCCATAGACACTGATGGGCTAAGTGACCCTGGGCTAGTCACTCCCCCTGAGTCTGTTTCCTTATCTGTAAACCAAGGGGGTTGTACTGGATTTCCTCTAAGGTCACTTACTTCAAGCTTTAAGTTTATAACCCAAGGATCCTGGGAATGCTCAACTTGTCTTGCTGATTGCAGACTCTCTGTCCCCACCGCTCCCTGTCTGTATCATAGTCAGCATCCACTCCAGGCCCTTCCTTCTTGTCAGGGTGGTCTCCTTGCTGTCTGCCCCTTGCATGGCATTTACTCCTGCCCCATGGCCTTAGTTCTTGCTACTTCTTCCCGTTTTTTCCCAAGTCCTTGGCCGAGACGTCTTCTTCCTTCTCCCCAGCTGTGTCAGTCTTGCTGGGTTTTCAGGATTCACGAAGCCGCTTTCCCATGAAGCCCTCCCTGGCAGGCCCTGCTGCTGCATTACCGTTCTCTCCTTCAGTCCTCTCGGCACTGGTCCCTACGCTGCACGTTTTTTTCTTGGCTGTTACCTGTTCAGTTCTGATCATCCCTTTGGTCTGTGTGCAACACTGTTTGTCAGGGCTTGGGAGGGCGTTGTTTTCTTGTTTCTCCAAATAGATTGTAAACTCCTCGTGGGCAGAGACGACGTTGTGTTTTTTGGTACCCTACAGTACCTCGCAGAGTTGTGGTTACAGTGTAGATGCCCATTCACTAGAATCATGGGATTCCAGAATGAGAACTGGAATGGAGCTCAGCTTGTCTAGTCCAGCACCCCTCCCCCCACTTCTGTGGAGAAGACAGCCCAGAGACCCGCAGGGGCTTGAGTGGGATTCATGCCCAGGGCCTCGGATGCTACGTCTAGCTTTCTTTCAGCTCACTGTTTATTGATCCATTTTTGAGCGCTTGACTTTGCTCATGAGTAACGTATCGTGTCCTCTTCATTTTCTGCTCTGTAATGTTTCTGGCAGGAGACAAGGGTCTTGTGCTCTCACAGGAGTGTTGGAACGGGTACATTGGATAGCTCGTGCTGGCCAGCAGCACTCTGGGAACCTTCCAGGAGCATCCCTGTTCCTCCCTGAGAGTACGAAGGGAGACTCTGACATGGGTTTGAGTCCTCACTTTGGAACCAGCCAGCTGTGATCCCCAACCCCACCCCCTCGCTTTTGGGGATCTGAGTTTTTTCATTGGTGTGCTGGGAATGATGTCATTGGAGGGGAGGGCAGTTAGTAGAAACGTGAGCCTCTGCTATTGCTGCCTTCACCTCAGGTCTGGCATTCTCTGGTGCACTTGGAGCTGTGCTGAACATTGGACAGCCCCAAATGAACACACAGTCTGCCACCAGCCTCACAGCTCTTGCCGTCTGGGCACTGGGGTCAGACCAGTGAGCGTCATTTGATAACTCAGCCTGTACTGCTTGTTTCAGAAGCCCTTGGTCACTGGCTGCAACAGCTCTCTTCTTGCTAGGACCCTGGGAGGTTGGATTATCAGTTAGCCTGCTGGAGAACAAGCTCCCATTTGGAATTTGGGATTCATAGCTCAGTTTCCTATTACAGTAGGGGTAAAACAAGGGCTTCATTACCTCGTAACAGGCCTCGTATCCAGTCTCACTACAGGTGGCTACAGACACCATCAAAATTCAGCACACTGGGTCTTGAAGATAGAATGTGTCCTTAGGTGAACGTGGGATCTGGACTAAGATGTGACATCCTCGGGGAGAGCATGTCAGCCCCTGTGGAACAACTGACAGTCGCCTTTGCTGGGAGGGAGAAGTGAGGTGACCTGTCCAGGATTAATTACAGCAAGAATAACTGAGACCGGCTCCGAGTTCAGCCCTTCTGGGCTTTGAGACCAGCCGTCGGGTGCCAGCACCACACTGCCTTTCAGATTGCATATACTCTTAGTACAGAACAAAATAATAGCTTTGGGTCCAAGGTACTGCATGAGAGTTTATAGTGTTTCTGGAATTAACCTTAAAGCTTCTGCCTTCTGTCTGCTATAACAAGTCAGAAAGTGAAGGGACACCCTCTTAGGCCCAGCAGATTTAGAGGTTTATTGACACTTTTGGCTCATACGTCCCGTTTATTCCTGACTACGTTGGGTTGGCCTGGATGACTCGAGGGTCCTTCCAGCTCCAGGTTAGCAACTCAAGAATGTAAGAGGCCACATCCTCCATGCCACCATCAGAGATTGAGACGGGAATGTCCCACTTGCCTGGCTGGTGGTGGATGTTTGCTGTCTGCCATGAGGTCAGCACGTGGGGCCACTGGTGAAGGGGCGTGAATGATCAGGAAATCCTGAATCGTGCTGTGGCGGCCTTGGAGCCCGCAGCTGCCCCCACTCAGTATGTCAGGGATTGTGACCTGGGCTCGTGCTTCCTTTTCTGCCCCCTCCTTGTTAGTGAAGGAAATGAACTCAATTGATCCCTTGGGAAGCATCCCAGCTGGGGGGATGGGGGTGTGGGGGGAGAGATCAGCTGCTTTGCTTCTCACCTGCTTGTTGACTTGTTGGGTTCTTACTCTTCAGGCAGGTAGGGCTGAGGGGCCTGTAGCTTTAAGTGGACCTTGGCTTCATCTCTTAGTTACCTGATTTCCATTTGCCTCTTGCTTTTTACCAAGTTGACATCATATTCTAGGCACCTTGTGGAACATAAACCTTAAAATTCCATGATTTCTCAGCTTCCATTGTGAATCACCTTTGTAGAAAGGAGCCCAGAATTCTAGGAAACCTCGCAGCCCAGACCAGTTGAGAAGGCACGATCTACCCGACATCTTCCTGGCATTATTTCTTTATTATTGTCTTCTGTCCTTTCTCCTTGATCCCTCCAATTCTTGAAGCAGAAGATGCCTTGATCAAGTCAGTTTCATTTGAATTTTTTTCTTTTGGTAAAATTGTGTTCTTGCAGTGTTTCTCTTCCCCAGCTTGCCTCTCCTTCCCTGCGAGAAGAAAACTCAGCAACAGCCTACAAGTAATCTCTACCCAGGACATCACTTTCTAAGGCAAAGATCAGAGTAATTCTTTTTGTAACTCTTGGGTAGGACCCTGCAGAGGAAAAAAGTTTAGTTAGGGAAACATCTGAATTTTATGCTTTCAGGATATGTTTTCCAAGGCTCAGCAATTAGCTTTTGGTCTATGAAATAGCTGCTCTAGCTCTTACTTTGTTTTGTCTAAAACTTAGTGTTACATGTTGATGTGTTCCCAAAGGGCAGTAAATGGCTACTCGAGGAAGCCCCCCTAAGTCTGATTGGCAGCTGTTACTTTGTAGAGTGTTGCACCTGGAGGAGAGTTCAGAGATCATCTCCCTGAACCAGCCTCTCCTTTTACAGAGGAGGAAATAGAGTCACAGCAGTGAGGTGACTTCTCCACGGTCATACAGTTTGTTAGAAGCACTACTAGGCATATAACCTGAGGAGGTCAAAGACAGAAGGAATATCCCACGTGTACAAAAGTGCTTAGAGAAGCAGAGAGCTGGAAATGAGAGAAAAAATGTTTTTCAGTTGATTTTTTAAGGACTGAGATCTTTGAATAACTCATGATCACAGTTTCCAGGTGGTGAACTTCCTGCCTCATATTTACATACAGATGAGGGCCTCAAGCCTTGCATTCGATTGGGAAAGGAGCAGGGCCCCTTTGTTTGGGGAGAACCAGCCCTTTGGGGGCAACTTTATCGTCCCTGCCCCTTCTGCTCCCTGTTCTACCTCAGGCTGACCTCCACCTAAGGCCAGCCCCTGGAGCCTCTGATATCACTTACAGATCTGCTTCCTCACAATGTTATAAGTCCTAACTTTAAAGTTTTCTGACTAGAGTCAAGAGAATGTTGTTGTTTATAAAAAAATTTCTGTTTAAAAAAGTTTTGATGTCTTTGTTTTTGCATCATCATGCTTTCTAAATCCACCTCTCCTCCCCATCCAGGCTTTGTAACAAAAATTTAAAAAGAAAGAAAACAATTCAGAAAATCCAGCATCTAACAGCCTATGATGGGAATATTGCACATACATAGGCCTCCATCAGTGAAGAAAGGGCATTTCTCACTTCCTCTCATAGAGTTAGAAGGCTCTTAGAGGCCCCCTAGGCCAACCCCCTCATTTTTCAGATGAGGGATCAAGAGACTTGCCCAGGGTCACACAACTGGCAAGTGTCTAAATTGGGATTTGAACCCAGGTTTTCTTGCTTCCAGTCCCAGCTCTCTCCACTATGTTTTGTGGCTGCTAAGTTACATTACTTTTATAGATCCACATTCAGGAAGATTCTAAGCATCTCTGTGCTGGGCCCATCAGTGGCTACCAAATTTAGTGGTGGAATTCTGGAAGGGTGTCAAATGATAGCCCTGCCTGGGCATCCCAAAGAAATGAAGAGGAAAAGAAGAAAAATCCCACATAGATAGTGCAGATTATTCATGGCGGAGCATTGCATGGTTGGCTGTTCTTAGTACAGTGAAGGGTTGGTGTTGGGATTGTTTCTGATCTGTGGGTGTTCAACGTAGTGATGGGCCTGAGTGATAACCTTGAGGCAGGAATAAGCTTTGTGACCCTTTCAGTACCTGATACAGAAAAGTATTCAGTTATAGGTTGGATGAATGAATTCAGTACTTCCCTTACCAATTACCAACTAATCTATTTTCTTACTCCAACCTGTCTTGTTAGCCTCTCTTGCTTGCTCATAAACCTTTGCCTCCTCCTCTCATATTGTGAGTGAACCCTTTGCAGTCTTGTGCTAAACTGGGTTTATAGGCCTTCTGGCAGAACTGTCTTCATTCGTAGACCCAGAAAACCCAGGCTTCCTGGCTTTTGATTTCATGAGAGAGAGCAGTATCCCTTCAGGAAGGGCTTATGGTGATGAGGGGATGGGGGAGAGGGGCAGGGGTAGAGGGGAGAAGGAGAGAGAGAGTGCCTTTGTGTGTGTGTGTGTGTGTGTGTGTGTGTGTGTGTGTGTGTGTGTGT
>NW_027185798.1:15485806-15521289 GCF_028583685.1 Petaurus breviceps papuanus
GTGTGTGTGTGTGTGTGTGTGTGTGTGTGTGTGTGTGTGTGTGTGTGAGAGTGTGAAATGCGCTCGCGTGTGCATGTGTGTCTGTGAAGATATATATTTTCAGTCCTGCACTACCATCAAGGGCACAACAGTTGTTAGACATTAGGTAGAGGATAGAGCTTTCTGTCTTCATTAAATGTCTTTTTTTCCCCCTCCCTAGACTTCAAGTGTACCAGTTGGCTGACTTTCCATCTCTCTCCCCATGGGGTTGTATCAGGGTAGTAAGAATACACTATTTAGTTTCCTCTAATGGAAACTCACACGATCTGTGTCTTGTCCAGTTGACGTCATATTGTATGTACTTTGGGGGCTCGGGTTGCTGCTTAAGTTTGGGCTCTTTATATGAAGACTCCACCCTAGCTCACCCAAGTGAACAAGAGAAAGCTTTTTGAAAGAAAAAAAATCCTCATGGATAGATAGCTATAGAGATACTGTAGAGAAATAGATGTCACAGACAGAGAAAAACAGCACAGATTTATAGGCCGTATATTTAAAGCCACAGGGCCCAGAGGGCGTTTAGCACAACCTCATTTAAAGATATGGAAACCGAGACCAGGGGAAGTAAAAAGCCTCCCCAGCAGGGAATGGCAGAGATGTGGGGCCTTAGCCCCAGGATCCTCACCATCGTACCATGCAAATCAATTAGGTTTTATACCAACCAGACTTTACACCAAAGTGTAACCTATATTTTCACCAGTTGAATAATTATTTTTGTTGGTAGTGAAGGAAACAAGATACCTCTTTTTAAAGTGCTTAATTCACGTTGCCATGTGTTTTGTATTGTGCCAGGTGGCCAGCCCCTTTCCAAGTGAGTTGGTCACATTTCTCAGTTTGGGGAATGAGTAGCTTTTTCAAAAAGAGATAAAATGACCTTTTGAGATGATGTAATTTTTTTTAAGTGGTTTCTCTTGATCTGCTGTGCTCCCCTCAGGTGGAACGAGCGAGAATGATGTTTAACATCAGTCCCTTGGAGAATCTGAAGGCTCACATCAGCAGCCGCCCTCCACTTGTTGTCTTCATGGTCAGCGTGAGCGCCGTGGCCATCGCTTTTTTGACCCTAGGCTATTTCTTTAAGATAAAGGAAATCAAGTCACCAGAAATGGCGGAGGTAAGAGAGTGCTCTAGATGCTTCTTTACTGGGCTTTGTGGGCTGGGAAGAAGCATTGAATGACATGTCTTAATTCGGGCTTTTTTCCGAGAGAAGGCCTTATTTTCAGTGTA
Organism: Petaurus breviceps papuanus; assembly: GCF_028583685.1. Lineage (NCBI taxonomy): Eukaryota > Metazoa > Chordata > Mammalia > Diprotodontia > Petauridae > Petaurus > Petaurus breviceps. The sequence continues at coordinate 15,487,067 of NW_027185798.1, forward strand.
CAACAGCAAAAGCTTCCCTCTTCTTTTCTCCTTACCAAAAAACCTTTACCAAAGATCTTGGTTTATTCTGCTAGATTAAGGATGGCTAATTGAACCCATACAATATAGTTATTGTGACAGGCCAGCAGTGAAGTCAGAAGGCCTCTCTCTGCCTGACATTCATCAGCTTTGCTAGCCCCAGGAAACGCCTCTCTTCGTTCCCCAATCCGGAGAGTCTAAATCTATATGACAGACAGAGGAGTGGCAGTCTGTATTGGTGGAGGGAGTTTTCCTGATGGAGGTTCCTTTTGATGACTTAATTGCACCTGTTCTCTCTGTGTCTGTGTTCAGTGGAGATGGTTTGGAGCCTTAATTAATAAGCAAGTGCCACTTGGTATTAGGATCAAGGATGTCAAGAGGGCAGGGCTTGGGATTCCTTGGGTCAAGGCAGATGGAGAAAATTAAGGCCGTCTTACCTTGTTTGAGGATTACAAGGTAGAAGGACTGTTGGGCTATTGCCCTGCTGACTCTTATTTATTTTCTTAGTGGATGAGAACATCCTCCCATCCCCCCCTACTTTTTTTTTTAACAGATGGGGAAACTTAGACCCAGTGAAGTCATATGACTTGCCCAGGGTCACAGAGACAGTAAGTATCAGAACTAGAATTCAAACCCAGGTCTTTGACTCTAGATTCCTTGCCTTCTTCCATCCAGCCTGTACAGAAGTTTTAGAAAAGGCTTATTTCGGGGCGGCCAGGTGGCACAGTGAGTAAGAGCGTTGGCCCCAGCGTCAGGAGACCTGGGATTGGTTCTGGCCTTAGATACTCGGCACCCACACAAAAAATAACTGGCTGTGTAACCTTGAGCAAGTTACTTAACCCCAGTTGCTTTTAAAAAAAAAAAAGGTTTATTCTCTCCCCCCCCAAAAAAAAAAAAACTTAATACACATTTCAAAGCAACTTTTAAAAATCACTAAGGAGCCTCTGGAATTTTCTAAATTAAATGATTTTAAAAATAAAGTCAAATTGAAATACCTTTATTTACTGTTTTATGCCTCATAATTTACACTGGATACAGCCTTCTGATAGAGTAAATGACCTGGAAGGTGTTTTTTAGTCTATGTAAACAAGTCTGCCTTGGTCTCCTTTAAAAACCATTCTTAAGGCAGCATCTTTTCTCTTAAGTTCTCTGTTCTTTGTTTGAAAAGGGATGTGAATTGTAAAGACCCTGGTTCTTGAATGGATGGTTCATTGTATTGTTGGGATCCTGACTCTTCCCTGTGCCTAATGAGATTCTGCAGTCTCTGTTACAATCAGCTTGTAAGTGTTGATGATCCTCAGGAGCAGAAAGAGGCCAGATAAAGCCTTTCTTTGTAATCTGTTTCAATCAAAATTGTTTCAGCCTACGCACATGAAACCTTTTACCAGCATGCTTTTGGGAAGCACCATCAGCTAGTTTGAGCCACCCTTCTTCCTCCCCTGGGCTGGGAAGTGCTGACAGACAGTGACCTTGACCAGAAGCTGGGCAGCCTTTGGGGGAAGGATGAGAACCACTGGGTCTGGATCACTTAAGAGCCTGGGGAACCTGCCCCAGGGGGAATCTGCTTTCACTGTCATGGTTGGTTCTGAGTAGCCTTTGGTGCATAGGCAGATTCAGTGGGAGGGCAAGACAAGGCTTTACCCATTTTAGGTTAGAGATATGTGCCCAAGTATTCCAGAGGCATCACTTCTTCATCAGTTCAGTTCAACCAGCATTTGTGAAGTTGCTAGTGTGTTCAGGACACTGTTTAAAAGGTGCAGTGGCAGGGCGGCCAGGTAGCATAGCAAGTAAGAGCACCGGCTCCAGTGTCGGGATGACCTGGGGATCGAATCTGGGCTCAGACACTTAGCACCCACCCAGAAACACCTGGCCGTGTAACCTTGAGCAAGTTACTTAACCCCGATTGCTTTAAAAAAAAAAGGTGCAGTGGCAGGGTAAGTTGGGAGCTTGGGGGAGAGCAAGCAGCTTTTGATACGTTAGTGCCATGCAGGAGATAGAAAGCGAACTATCTGAATGAGAATTTCAGAGGAAGTACTTGGAGGTCTCATTTTGGAGGTCAGCTTTGTGCTTCCACTAAGATTAATGTAGGGTTTGTTCTTTTCAAAATTGCGTCTGAGTCAAGCCTTGACATGACCTGTTGCACATGGATTTGGAAAGCCCTCAAGATCTGAAATCATTAGAACTCGTGGATGTTAAAAGATGCCTAGAACTGCTTGTCCTCATCTGATATTGGAAAACTGACTTCCTTCTTCATGAGGTCCAGAGTCCACTGTGGGGAGGGGAGAGAGACAGGCCCAGATAATAAGTATTGGTGTTTACTGAGGATTATGAGGAGAAAGGAGACTTTGAGGAAGAATTGCTTTTCACCATAAATGGAGCTGAGATTATTTATAAGAAATTAAAGGCACTGCTTTATGAGTTTTTGTATCACCTTTGTCTGACTGGGCTCTTCCTGACTAAGGATGACGTGTAGTTTTCACTACAGAGTCAGAAACAGAGCCCTTTCTGCTGTCCTGTGGGGACACCAGGTGATTATTGCTTAGCTCCCAAGTAAGCTTAACAAACACTCCATGCAAGGAAAACATTACTTGCCTCTGAGATCATAAACATGAAAGTGTTTTGAAAAAGTTACAGCTGCCCTACAGATGAAAAGTAATGATGATTTCACTTGGAAAGACCTGATCGTGATCTCATCAGTAAGGACAATTTCTCATGGTCAGTGTAGATCACAGCCCTCTTGTGGCCAAAAGAAATTCATCGTCCAATCATTGGCCTGCATGGGTCTGGCTGAGCCCAGCTGGACTGGTCCTCAGGCCTGTCATCAGGCTTTTCTAGCTTAGAATCAGGACCACCCTTTGGGACCATTGAGGCACTGGCTTAGGCTTTACTGGAGGGGGAAATCAGGCTTCTCACACTCAGGATGTCTCATGGCTTTGTTCTTTGTTTAAGGACTGGAACACTTTCCTTCTGAGGTTTAATGACTTGGACTTGTGTGTTTCGGAGAATGAAACCTTAAAGCACCTTGTGAACGACAGTGCCACCTCTGAGACTGCAGTGACCAGTGGGCAGGCCCGCTCTGCCACCCAGGCACCTCAGGCCCTGGAGGACTCTGGCCCCACAAACATTTCTGTTGCCATCACTCTGACCTTGGACCCACTGAGGCCCTTTGGAGGGTACTCCCGCAATGTCACACACCTGTATTCCACCATTTTGGGCCACCAGATTGGGCTTTCAGGTATGTTGAAGACAGTCTCTTTCCTAAAGCTTTGTTCTTCTCCACTTTCCTGTAGGCAACAGCCAGCATGGGGCTGCCAGAAGGGCGTCCTTAAGCTGCCAGACTGATTTGGATTCAGGCCTTGTCCCTCAGACGTCCATTCGGCACTGGCCCTAACAGCCTTTTCAGTCCGCTGTGTGTTCAGCAGCAAACTCCAGCCACAACCTGTTACCCCTGGGGTCAAATAGAAATTTCTGCTTTTGGCCTCGAAGGCCCTACAGAAGCGAACCCCAGTCAACCTTTCCCACCTGGCCATAGCTGACTTCCCTTCATGCACACTCCGGCCTGGTCAAATGGGCTTCTTAATGACCCCCCCATATCTGGAGTGTTCTCCTTCCCCTTAGCTTCCTTTTTTCCAGTCTCCTTAGTTAGTGATGCCCCCCTCCCAGAACATCCTTGTGTTCAACATGTGCCCATTTTGTACCTACTTATAAATATGAAACGTCAGTTGTTTCCCCCAAAAGGCTAACATCTTTGAGGGCTCCTTTTCCTCTCTTTGTGTTCCTGGGGCCCCACATATGGTGTAGGTTTATGGTTAGCAGTGTAGGAGTGACCAGGAGACATGAGAGACCTCGCCCCTGTCCTCGAAGACCTTACGAGATCAGGCAGGACTCAGCACATGAGATGAGTGCCGTTAATGTTCCAGAACCCCAAGTTGCTGGGGGATAAAACAGCCCAGGGAGCACTCCCTGGGAGGATTGGGGAATAGGGAACTCACCGTCTGTGGCTGTCCCCAACAGTGAAGCTTTAGAGCATTGCTGTTGTCTCCTGGATCTCTCAGGTGTGGGCGTCTCCTGGGCCTGCCTCCCTCTCAGTAGGCAGGCCCCTTCCCTTTGCATGAGTTCTAGACTCCTCAGACCCCGATAGACCAGGAACTCAAATCCATTCTCCTTCTTTCTGTGGTTCCCAGTGAAGCAGATGCTTTCTGCTTACGTTCTTTTTGTTTTGTAAGTTCTGATATGTTCTTAAAACCTTGGGACCTTGCTGTGCAGAATGTGTGTGCTTGCCCCTTTGGGCAGGGAGGAGAAGTCAGCTGCCATGATTTCTTCCTCTGCTCACTCAGATTGTTTTCTTTTCCCAGGTCGAGAAGCCCACGAGGAGATCAATATCACTTTCACCCTGCCTGCAGCTTGGAACTCTGACGACTGTGTTCTCCATGGTCACTGTGAGCAGGTGGTCTTCACTGCCTGTCTGACCATCACGGCCGCCACCAATGTGTTTCCTGTTACCGTGTAAGTACATCCCTGACTGGTCAGGGCACAAGACGGCTCTCGGGTCTCTGCTCTGTTCTGTACAGAAAACCTTCATTAAGGTGCACGGGGTACCTGGCGTTAACTGTCTGAGAGGCCAGGAAAGCATTTTCCTGAACCGGCTGTCTTGGAAGATCCTTTAAGCAAGAGGATTAATTCAGAGTTCCCTTAGTGAGACCTCTAGTGATAACTGACAGACCTGATGCTGAGACCTGCCAAGATGTGAAGGTGTCAGTGGCAGATCCCGTGTGATGGCATTCGTAGACACCTGGCATGGCAGAGCCGGACGTGAGCGTGGCCAGAAGACAGGAGCCGCAGGCAGCCAGAGCTGGGCTTAAGCCTCCTGATGGGCCTGGCTTCTCTCCCCCCAGGGTAGGGCCCTCTCAGAATGACTGAGGCTGGTGCTGACATTTTAGATGGTCGACTTCGGTTTTTAGTGACTCCTTCCAAGTTAGCTATGCTTTCCTGTTCGGATGACTGAGGATCTGTAAATACTTAACCACATATGAGAGGAGAAAGTCTACTTAAAAGTTGTGGGGGTGGGTAGTGGAGGGCTTGGGTTTGAATCTCAGCTGTGTGAGCCCTAGCAGGCCATTTCTCCTTGCTGTAACATGAGGGGGTCAGACTCAGTAGCCTCTGAGGTCCCTCCAGCTCTAAGCTGTGAGACTATGACCAGGTGGCCTTTATGGACCCTTCCAGGTCGTAATGTGAGGATTCTGTGACTCTTTAGCATCCCAGACCCTTGGAGCCCTTAGGAAAGTCCTGAGAAAGATTTCCTCATGAAATCCTGAGGAAGCAAAGGAACTTACCCAGGTCTCATGCCGAGCTGGCGCTCTTTCTGTGATGCCACTTGGCAGACGAGCAGGGCCCTGGATGGCCTCCACTGTCCCCGACCCACGAAGATGGGTTAGAAAGCCGGGCAGAGGGTCATCTCAGGGTCTCTGACCTGCAGGATCCAATCAACTGCCTGCTCCTCTGGCATGGGATTTGCCAGCTGTCTGGGGAGTCAGCTAGGCAGAAATGCCATTGGGGGTGAAATCTTACCCTGAGAAAACTGGGCATCGGGTTTCCTGCTGAGGAAGCCAGAGTAGCTGCTCAGGATCCTGGGACTGCCAGATGGGGTGGTTTGTATCCCACGGAAACCGCCATCCCTTGTCCATCTGCCTGGCAAGTCCTGTGCAGGCAGTGACTGTCCTGGGAGGGATCGGAAAGCCCTCGCTGTGGGGTGGGCATCTGGGGAGCAGCTGGTGCAGGTGGTGGTTTTCTTCTTCCCCCAGACAACCGCCACATTGCATTCCTGAGACCTACAGCAATGCTACACTGTGGTACAAAGTCTTCACCACCGCCAGGGACGCGAATACGAAATATGCCCAAGATTATAATCCTTTCTGGTGTTACAAAGGGGCCATCGGGAAGGTCTACCACACTTTAAACCCCAAGCTTACCGTCATCGTGCCAGACGTAAGTGACAAAAGCCTCCCTCGTCCTTTCCACTGAAGCACTCCCTGGGAAGTTACACTCACCGGGGGTCAGAAATAGCAAACCATTTCAGGCCAGAAAGCTTTGGTTTTGTTCTTTTGATTTCTTTCCAACTTCCTGAGCACCTGCTTTGTGCCTGACGTTGTCAGGGACACTGATAAGACCCCAGCCCTGTAGATAGATCACGCACTGAATGGTGTAGACCAGGCCCGGAGGAGCACAGAGATAGGCAGGCTCGCTGGGCTGGAGGGCTCAGGGGAGGGCCTGGCCTCCTGGTGGACGTGGGGCATGAGCTCGGCTGCATCTGGAGGGTAATGAGTTGGGTTGGAGGAAAGGCAGGCAGGCGGAGAAGCCGCTTGAGCAGCTGTAGGCAGCCTCCCCATCATTCTGACTATCAAAGCCTTAGAGAGATTGTCCCCAAATCGCCAAGTTGGAAGGTGCTTGGACAGGACTGACAAGGGCTCATTCAGCCTCCCCCTGAAGCCCCCACAGCACCTTCGTAGACCTCTGGTTGTTGGGAGGTTTCTCCTCACATTGGGCCGTCTGCTTTCTTTAATCTCTGTGTTGAAGACACTGACGTTCTCCCCTTGTCCCGTGCACGTTACTGAGAGATGGGAGTTGGTTGGCAGCGCAGGCAGATGCTTTGTACAGTTTTTTCTGCTTGTGTGTTAATTTAATCAATGAGCCGTGAAAAAAAAACCATCAGAATGGTGTCGCTTTAACAGGCCAAAGTCCAAAGGCTTCGTCCCAGACACTTAAAATGTGTAATTAGAGAATTCTCACGTAGGCCATAGCAAAGGGGAGAAGGAGACTAGAGGTGAGGTTTTCATGTTTTGGTGGGTAACAGAAGACTTAGTCACAGTGCTTGGTGACACATGGGCTCATCAGTCAGCACCATCATCTGGAAGGGACCGGATTGCACACCAGCCTTTCACCATCAAGCCTCAGGACCAGTTTTCATATTAAAAGAAAATGTTTTTAAGCTTGAGCCAAATGTCAGTTCTGGCCATTGCCACAGAACCCTGGCCTTCAAGGAGGCAGCTGGCTTTGTGTCCGTGGCCTCCTCACCACATTCCACTTGGATCGACGTTCTGCTGTGTTGAATCTTCCCAGACATGCACGGCATTTACGTGGGTCTGAGCTGGGTGTGCTTCTGTAGGCTTTGGTGACACAGAAGTTCCCCAGACCAGGCTCTGAGCCGCCAGCCCCCTGCACTCCTGACAGGACCATGGGGCACACCCCATGCAGGTGGGAAGCAGACCATGGCCACCAGAGGCTGGGCTGGGACTCCAGGAAGAAGGAGGAGAGTGAGAAGAGGAGGTACCTTTTTTGTGTGGAGTGAAGAAACAGTCAGGAAGGAGGAGTGGACAGGGGTGGGGGTGGGGCACACAGGCTGGGGATGCTGGGAAGGGAAGGGAGGCTTCAGAGGGAGGTTCAGTTTCTGGTTTCACTCTTCCAAGCTTTGGTTTTGTGGAATTCAGAAATAGAAAACTCCTTCCACATAAACACACAGAACTTGGGGGCTCTTAACCTAGAGTCCCTAAACTTATTTTTAAAAAATATTATGGTAACTATTTTAGTATAATTGGTTTCTTTCATAATCTCATGTCATTTTTCTTATATGTTCAAAATATACTTTCTGAGAAGGGCTCCCTAGTGGTCTGTGACACAGAAAGACTGCCCCTTTCCGAGACTGGTGAGGGCTCCCCAGGCCAGCCTGGCCAGCCTGGCCACCCCGCTGCTGGCTGCCTTCTGCCCGCAGCTTGGTTTTTGCCTTTCCCTTTGTGTAGGATGATCGGTCCTTGATAAACCTGCATCTCATGCATACCAGCTACTTCCTCTTTGTGATGGTGATTACCATGTTCTGCTATGCTGTCATCAAGGGCAGACCCAGCAAGCTTCGACAGAGTAATTCAGAATTCTGCCCAGAAAAGGTAAGTGAGAAGATGGGAGGTGGCCAGCAGCCTCCCTGCCATGCAGAACCAGGCCTCTTCTGACCTCCGCGGCCACTTGGGCAGGTTACACCCCTGCTGCCCCCCTGGAAATAAAGGAGCAGACTTTAGAAGAAGGGCTCTCTGTTCCATAAGCAGAATACCTGCGTTCTGTCATGTCTTTTGTCCAGCACTTTTCCTTTGTAAAAGCAGCAACGGAATCTTTTTCTTGTCCTTTCATAGTGGCCCCTGCCTAGAATCTTCCCTGTGTGGCTTTGTTGACTCTTGGCTTTAAAATTGTGGCTACATGAATTAGTCGAGGAGTGCCCCCTCCTCAGCCTTCTCCTCCCCCATTCTGTTGGCCTGAGCAGACACCAGGAGAAGAGAAGGGCCCAGTGAAGGGTTAGAACCCACAGCCAGCTTGGTCAGCTCTGTCTGTACAAGGAAGGATGTCCCGGCTGCCAGATTCCATTTCACCCCCCCTTAACATTTCCATCCTGGCTGATTCTTGTAGCACACCTCAGAATGTATTCATTGAATGCATTCATTTTAAGCCCTTTTTATATGCTAGGCATTATACTAGGCAGTGAAGGAAGCAATCTTTACCTTCAGGAAACTTACAAGAAAATATAATAATAAATATGATACATATATGTAAATATGATGTAATAAACATGAAAATACTGTTTTTGGTAGGGGAGGGAGTCGTTAACAACTCAGGAGTATCAGGGCAGACCCTGTGGGAGTCAGCCCCTGAGATGAACCTTGGAGGAAGCTAGGGATTCTCCAAAGGGGAGGGGAGGAAGGACGAGGTGCATACCTGGCAGGAGATACAGCCTGGGTAAAGGTACAGGGACAGGAGATGGGATCTTGTGTGCAGCAAATAGCAGGTGGGCCAGTTTGCCTAGGATGGAGAGTGTACCGAGGGGAGTAAAGTGCGGTAAATGAATGAGGAAGGGTCCATCGGAGACCCTGCCTGCTTCCCCATGCTGACCAGTCCCCTTTGCTTGTGCTCTGTTCCAGGTGGCTTTGGCTGAAGCCTAGTCCTGTGAGTGACCAAAAGAACCGCAATCGCCTGCTGAGCCCGGCCTGGATCTGGACACTCTGTGAATATATTATCTGGCAATGTTGGGTTATTCCAACCAAAGACATTTCAAAGTGCCTGTTCATTGATTTGTACATATTTATAAAAGAAAAAAATATATTCAGAAACTGGTCAGATGATGCACTCACTCTGCACCAGGGTGTGTGCGACCAGAACCTTTCAATCTTTTACCTGTGGACTTCACCGTGTTTGTGTAAATATGTTCTGGCTGCATCGGTCAGCGTGCAAGCCGGCCCGAGGCATCGAGCTGGCGGGCGCCTCAGAGGAAGCCGATTGGCAGGTGTGGCATGTGCGCGGTGGTGTCTGGGCCTGCAGCGCCTTCCACAGGAGATGGCGTTCCCAGAGCCGCTGATGCGGGGCCTGGGCTCAGTGTGTTCTCTGTGGCTTAGTGAGGATGGTGACAACAATAATGCCTGTTCTCCACTTTGCTCTTTGCTTGCAAGAAAAGATATCCATCTTTCTAGGGTTCTTTCTTTTTTTGAAGAAGAAAAATTAAAATACATATTCCCATTTAACACTGCTGTAGTTAGGGCAACATTGTGCTTTTCTCCTGAGTAAGACAGATCTAAAAGCTGGATCCCTTTTGAAGCCATCCCCATGCTGTGCTAAGTTTCATTTTTGTGTGGACTGTGAAGAGACGTGTCCTTGCTGGGCCCTGCAGCAGGATGCTGACCAGTCAGTTTTTCCTTCCTCTCTTGGCTTTTTCCTTCTTTAAAATGAAAAAGCATCTTTCTTGTGCCAAGGAGCTGAGCCATGTCCCCCTGTGGTCTGCAGAGTGAAGGGGAAATCTGGGGGACCGTGTAAAACCAGGAGGTAACAGCTGAGCTCATCCCTGCCCATTTTCATCCAAGGCGTCTTCAGGAGCTGGATGTTGGCGAGTGGCAGCTGGCTGCTGTCCACTATCTTCCCTCAGTGAAAGGCAGGCGTGGTCCTGGTTCATCTCATTTCTTCCCTTGATTTTTCTTCTCTCATGGTCGTTTGATTCCTTCCCCCTCCCTTTTTTTTTAAGAAGTTGTATTACCTTTTCTAATACACCTCTCTTATGTTTCTTCCTCAGTCTGTAGGAAGGGAAAGCATTTTGTAAACTTCCCCACACGTCTGAAATGGGGGTGGTGACCCTTCATCATTAAGGACCTTTTATGTTTTGCTTTTGGCTTTTGATGGCAGAGGCCATCAAATTCAGGCGTGGAAATAGCAGCCCACGTTCTTCCTTTTCACGAGGGTCCTCAGGCATCGCATCTGGATCCCAGATTCCCCTAGATGGACAGTTGCAGTGGAACTTCTTTTCCCAGAAGACCGTGAGACAGGCCACAACAGGGACCTGGCTGGCGTTGCAGTGTTTCCCTCGAGTACATTTCAAGCACAAGAATCATATTTTTCTGATAGACAATGTTTTTTCTGTACGGTCTTTGTTTGCTGACATGACATGTGGGTAAATTGTTGAATGTAGTTTTCTTTCTGAAGCCTTTGAGCTCCAGACCAGAGCATATTTGGAAATCACTCGGGCCTGGTTTCCAGAAATGTCTTATATTCAATGGCTTCCAGATTTTAGTTGAAGCTGCTACTGACTTAGAATCCTGATGAAGTGAAGCTGTGTGACTAGATTTTATAGCTGGTGTGTGTGTGTCTGTGTCTGTGTGTGTATGTTTGGGGAAGGGGGGATGCAGCTGAAAAAATTATTTTTCCTGATTTGTTCTGCTCTCAGCTCAAGCACACATATGTATGCGCTGCTGATCCTTGGATGTTTTAATTGAAGGGAGTGGGGTGGGGTGGGGAACTGATAACCCAAGAAAGAAATGAAGTCAAGAATGGTGCTAGGAAGTGCCAAAAAAAATGCCCCAAGAGCATAGCTTAAGATAAGATCGGAAAGTGACAATGTTCATCATTTAGTCACACAAGCACCTGTCAGAGGGCAGAAGCCTAAAGTGTGGCAGGTTGGAGATGTGCCCCTGGTGATGTATGTGAAGGCAGGGAATAGGGACAGCTCCTGGGCTGGGCTTGAGCAAGCAGGGAGGCTTCCTTGGCCTCCCAAAGTCAGGGGTGCCCATTCCTGCCAGGAGAGCAGCTCTCTTCCCTCGGTGAGGCTCAGCCCTGGGTCTGACATGGACAGACGCGAGGTCAGTGACAAATGAGTGGCTGTTTCAGATCATATTGATCTCCCCTTTTCATTCCCTTTCACTGTTGACTTGAATCTGTCCGATTCTCTCGGTAAGTATTTTTTTTCCCGTAGTTAGTGTGCCCTGTAGAGAGTCAGAGCCTTGACTCTCCTTCAGGTCATGGCTGAGATGGCCCGGCAGTCCCGTTCATGGCTCTCGTTGCATGATCCAGTAATGGCATTCTCTGCTAGGTTAATTTTCTGTGTTTGTAAGATGTGTGTATATGCTTTACAGAATAAAGACATTTGCGTTTATGTAGGTTTCCCTCTGTTCTGCTCAGGTTGGTTTCTTTGCAGGGGGGAAGGGGGAGGAAGGGGAGGGGAGACAAAAGAAGAAACTGAGATAGCCTTAGTATCCTGTATTCAAGATCCCCAGTCTCTGCCCTGAATCTGATTGTGCTGGGTATAAGCTAGAAGGTGTCTTACGAACTTTCTTATATTGTGTGGGTGGAAGGAAAGGCCCTGTGGTCACACCTAAGGTAAGTGGGCCTCAGTTTCCTTGGCTGTCACATCATGCATTTTGAGCTGGAGGGACTTTGAGGGCCATCTAGTCCAACCAGAGGGTGACTTCCCAAAGGTCATCCTGGGTAATAAATGGTCAGAATTCAAACCCAATACTCTCACTCCCAAGTCCAATGTACTCCTTGGTCTCCCAATTCTAAAGCTTCTGCATCTGTGGTTCTGGGACTAATTAACAGAGCCGAGAGGGAATTACCTTTTCTCCCAAAGGGCACGGGTTGTCCAGTTCAGCACCAAGCCATTCTGATGAGGCCTGAACAGTGCTGCTTCGTGAGAAGCCAGAAATTCAGCAACTTAGTGGCTCCTGCTGTCTCCTCTCACTCTGGTCTTTCTTTGGGAAAATGGGAGAGTTGCATGCTTAGAACTGGGGTCAGCTGCAGGTTAGCAATTAAAAAGCCAGCCCTGCTTTGGAGGAATGGGGCACGTGGGCCTTGGTGGAGGGCTGGCCGAAGGCAGGAAGGGTCAGGGCATATCTGTCTGCGTTTTGGTGCTGTGGTCACCCAGTGAAGGCGCAGCCAGGCTTTGGCTTCAGACCTTTAAACTCTGGCCCTTCAGCACCAGCCAGATCAGCTCTTCAGAAGCACCAGCCTAGAGACTTCACAGGCTGGTTCAGCCTCTGGCAGGGGGCCTTGGCAGTCAGCAGACCCAGCCTCAAATCCTGTCCCATGAGATCTTTGCGGGCAAGGCCTTGGGCTCCTGCTCTGTGACTGCAAAGAATAGCGATGCTTGAATTACTCCCCGCCTCATCTGTAAGTAAAGTGCTTTGTAAACCTGAAAGGGGTACAGAAATGTACTTTTTTTTTTTTTTGCTTTTCGGAGGGGGGAGGGCAGGAAAATTGGGGTTAAGTGACTTGCCCAAGGTCACACGGCTAGTAAGTGTTAAGTGTCTGAGGCTGGATTTGAACTCTGGTCCTCCTGCCTCCAGGGCCTGTGCTCTATTCACTGGGCCACCTAGCCACCCCAGAACTGTACTTTTTAAAAAGGAAATTGGGTGAAAGCTCAGGGATAGATAAAGGGTCTTTGCCCACTTTATAATGCAGCAAACCTGTCTTGCAGACCATTCATCACTATTAAGCCCATGGCTGCGAGTATGTGCGTTTCCCTTCTCACTGGTGAGACTCCCTGAAAGTGACCCTTCTTTGTTTTGTATCTGCCTATCCACATGCATATGTTTGTGTGTGAATGTGCATGTATGTACAAGAAGTGTGTGTACACACATACCTCTTATGTCCCCCTGTTAGAATTTAGGCCCATTATGGGCAGGGACCTTTGCCCAGGGCCTGGAAAATTAGCTTTAGCCAATCTGTACATTTATTGAGGGGGAGGAGCAGGAGAGCCAGTCTTTACCCCTGCCCCCCTCCCAGGATCTTACAGTTCCTGCCACAGGTCCTGAAGATGCCATGTAGCACAGGGCCAGGGAGTGGTGGTGACTGGGAAGGGCTGCTCAGAGGAGGAAGGGTTCTCTCTGGGCTGATGGAGTCAGGGAATGTTCTGTAGAAGAGCTAGAATGTGAGATTTGGAGGTGGGGCACAGGGATAGGCTGGACCTTGGAGATCCCTTCCAACACTGAAATTCGGTGAGACCTTAGAGATTCTGGCCAATTCCTCATTGGATGGAGTTGGGAACTCTTGGGGCTTGGGTGACTTGTCAAATGGCCAGTAAGAGGCAGATCCTCAGGACTTGAACCCAAGCCCTCTGATTCTAGTGTTCCATTAGCCACCTGTACCTCTTGAAATAGGTACTAGGTAGGAGGGAAGACAAGGGACAGGAGATTAAGGTCAGAAGGCAGGTCACTAAGCATTTATTTAGCACCTACTGTGTGCTAGGGATGCAAAGAAAGTCATGAGTCCCTCCTTTCAAGGGGGAGTCTACAGGGGGAGACATCATGCAAACAACTCTATACCTACAAGATAGATCCAAGACCGGTTTGGCTGCCTCCCAAACTGAGTGATGCCACAGCTCCTTTGTAAAAGCAACGAGATCCTTCCTGCTTGGTGAACTCTCGTTCTTTTTGAAACTCTAAGCAGTTCCCTGCTCATTTCCTCCTAGGTGAGAATGAAGGGGCTGGGAGCAGGGATCTTAATCCTCTGATCTCTGAGCAGTGGGAAAGGAGCTGGTTTAACTGGAAAATTCCTTTAAACCAAGAGGGAGAGGACAACTCATTGTTGAGACCAGCTCCTGCTTCGGGAGGAGGGAGGGCACTCGGAACATGGCCAGGGGAGTGACCTGTGATTCCATCCCACCTCCTCCACCCTTTCCCCCAAAGAGAGCCTCCAACCCCACTGGTCATTACAGTTGGAATGGGGACTTTGGTAGGCCTTTGGTCCAGTATCATTCATTTATGGCTTATATTTAGGGTCATCAATAGTAATTTAGAGCTAATAGGAACCTTAGAAATTTGGTACAAACCTTCTGAGACCTGTAGAGGGGATGTGACTTGCCTAAATTCACACAGCCTTTGACAGTCAGGATTTGAATCCAGCTCCTCTGAGTCCAAACCCATTGTTCTGTCTGTATACAGCACGGGGCGGCCATATTCATCTGATAGAAGCATCATATTTAAGCTGAACCAAACAACGAAGGCTCAGAGACACCTAGTCAGTATATTGGAGCCCAAGATGCAGGCCCAGCTTCCCTCACCTTATGCCTACTGCCTGGAATGATGATTCACTAGGAAAAGTGACTGGGAGTGGATGAGGAAGGGAGAGCCATGTTTTCAACCAATTACAATTATTAAGTTAAATGGCCCAGCCACAAAAAAAGATAAGCAGCTTTGTTTACCATCTTGATTCCACTGAACATAAAGATGCAAATATTTAAAGTGCAGCACCATCTGGCAAATGGGGTGCTGCTTCCCGAATGACATCATCCTCTCTTCCCCCACCCCACCAAGGGGTATTTCCCTTCTTGTTAGAGAATGAGGGTACAGATGAACAGCTGTCAGACTTTGCCCAGCGGGGCTTTGGGGAAGCCAGCCTCATTCTCCTCCTTCCCCTGGCAGTTCCAAGCCTCGCTCTCCTGTCCCCAATACCACCATGGCTGGACTCTACATGCCAGGTGTCCATCTGTTAAGTGTCCCTGGAGAGGCCTGGGTCCTCATTCCTTCTCTGGACCTCAGTTTTCTTCCTTGTAAAATGAATGGTTGGATTCAATTGTTTTTCCATTTCCCTTCTAGCTTTAATTGTAGGGTTTGGTTTTGGGGGAGCAGGTCCCAGATTGGACCTAACTGACTGGGTTTGAGCATTAGCCCCACCTCCTCCTCCTCCCTGGATCCTTCTTGACTGGGCCCCAGGATTCCAGAGAACAGCTGGAGGAATGTTCAGAGCTCTTTTCTTTCCTCCCCACTTCTCCCGTCTTCCACTGTCGCCATCTTTGTACACTTCACCCCAAGGACCACAAGACCTTTCCATCTGACCGGCAGCTGAAATCTTCCATGTGTCATCTCCGTTAGACTGTGAACTCCTGCAGAGATTGGGTTGACTTTTTGATTTGTAAACCCAGCGCTTGGCACATAGTAGACACTTTCATTCATTCATTCACTCATTCATTCATTCACTCATTAACTCATATGTTCTCCTTTTCTCCCTTCCCCCTCTCTCCAAGGAGGTAAAAGATGGAGTACCTATCTTGAACGGTCGTTATGAAGATCAAATGAGATAATATTCGTCAAGTGCTTTGCACAGTGCCAGCACATAGTAAGTGCCATATAAACGTTCATTCCCTTCCCCTTCCTTCTCTGTCTCTCAGACCATGGCAGGTCACTAAATGGGGATAATCTTGTGACGATCCAGTGGGAGAATGTGTGTGTAATACTCTGTCCATCTTTAAAGCTCTCTGTAAAGGTTTGGAATGTTGCTGTGTATGTGGGGATGCATCTCAATGTGCATCCTTACAAATGGACAAACGGACAGACACAGCTAGAGGGGCGGGGCCCACTGATTAACTCCTGGCATCAATGCAGAGAACAGGGGGTGCCCCTGGGAGGTGGAAGGGGCTCACCCTCGGTCACCTGACAAGCACCATCACAGGCGAACTGACTCCGACGCTGGGTCTCCTGCTACCCCACGAAAGCGCTTTGCAAATGTTACTGACGCCCTACAGAGTGGGTAGGACACGTAAGAGTATCCCTGTTTCACAGGTGAGGAAGCCAAGGTGGCTGGGGGTATTGAGGCAGGATTCAGTCTCCCAGTCCGGCTTTCTTTCCCGCTGCCTTCCCATTGCTATGAGCATAGGTGGGAGCTCTTTGTCATCGAAGCCTAAATTATCTTCAGCTAAATCATCGGGTCCTCACAGCATCACTGTAAGGTCAGGAAAAGTAACTGATGCCGTCCTCCTTTGATAGAAGGGGAAACTGAGGCAGCCTTGCTCAAGGTCACAGTCACAGAGGTCACATCTCCCCCTGATTCTGCTTGGGTTCTGCAGGCTCTGCCACTGACAAAAGGCGGCCCCAGGCCACCAGCAGCAGATGGTATCCACTAAGGCTGGGACATCCCAGGGCTGGGTTTTCATTAGTGGCTGTGTGGTCCAAGGGGAGTTTGGTTTCCCAGTCCCGGAGTCAAGAGGGATCCTGGTTCTGACCCTGGTTACAGTGGGCTGGCCGGTCCATTCATTCTTTTATCTGTACAATGGGGCTAGTCACACTTCTCCCTCATGCCCAGGGCTGTTGCAGGGGAAGCGCTGTGTAAACCCTTAAGCAGCATAAAAAGGTGACTTCCTTCTTTTGTCCCTATCTCCTAGCTCTGTACTAGGCACTCGGGGACTTTCTGCTGATTGATGTGTTGGATAAAATGGTCCAGGACCACATGTCCGAAGATTGAGACTCTTCCTCTCATTTGCCTGCTGACTCAATTGGGATCACAGATTTATCTCTGCAAGGAAACTTTGAGGTCACCTATCCTCTCTCTCTCTCTTTTTTTTTTTTTAACAGATGAGGAACTGAGACCCAGAGAGATTAATTGACTTTTTTCCAAAGTCATACAAAGGGAAACAGCAGGGATGGTAATCACAAGATCATAGTTCTAGAGCTAGGAGGGCCCTTGAGAGCCTTCTAATCCCAGCCTCCCTTGTCTTACAGATGAGGAAACTGAGGCCAGGACAGTTAAGATGCTCCCTCTCTTGGCTCTGGGCATTCCCTCCATACTGGCATCCTCTGCCTCCTCACCTCCACCTCCTGGCTTCCTCCCTCCTTCTACAGGAAGCCTTTCCTGATCCCCCTGGTGCAAGGGCCTTCTGTCTGTCTGTCAGCCCCAGCTGATGTCCCCCCATAGCTGTTTGCCCGTCATCCCCCTCATCATCCTGGCAGCTCCTTGAGAGCTGGGCCTGCCTCTTACCTTTTTCTGTATCCTTGGTGTTTAGCACTGTGCCGCCCATGCTGGGGCTTCATACATGCGTGTTGACATGCCATGCTTGGCCTAGTCATAGTTGTTAGCATCAGAAGTGAGATTTGAACTCAGGTCCTTTACCTGCCAAGTTATCGATCTTTTCTGCTGGACCAGGCTGCCCCCTCTAGTTTGGCTGTCTGCCAAAGGAATCTCTGAGGGTCGTTTCACGTCCAATGAGTTTCCCCAAGTGCCAGGTGATTGTGGGGTGCACCACCTCAGGCAATCCCCTTACATGGGGAGGTTAAGCATTCATAGAGGGTCCCTCTTGTGCTCCTAACACACACCCTCCTGGGGGATTCAGAAGCTTTAGGTTCTTACATGGTCAGATCTGGAAGAGACCTCAGAACGCATCCATCTAGCCTACCCTGCTTTTGACAGATGTGGAAATTGAGGCCCAGAGAGGTCCTGAGTCAGGTTAGCTGACAGCAGAGCTAGGATTCAAGCCTGGATCCTCTGACTCCCCATCCAATTGCCTTCCACTGTGGCTTAGGGTAGATTCTGAGGATGGAGGCTGGGAGCAGGGGGATGACTGATGCTTCTTCTGGATTCACTCAACTATACCTTCTGAGAGGGTCCAAGAATGAAAGAATATAGACCTTGGAGAAATCTCTCCCAAGCACCAGATTGTGTGGTATGCTTCATCTCCTGCCTCTGAGCATTTGCACTGGCCATCCCTCATGCAGGGAGCACACTCCTTCATCTCCATCTCCTTCCTTCAGGTCTCTACTGAAATCTCACCTTCTGTAAGAAGCCCTTCCTGATCCCCCTTAATGTGAGTGCAAAGGCACCAACCATCCTCTGTTGGCCATCTCCAGCTTGTCCTGCCTCTGGTCATTAACAAACAATTATTAAATGCCTACTGTGTGCCAGGCACTGTGCTAAGCCCTTGAGGAGTCCCCAATCTGATGGGTGGGATGGCACTGGACAATCATGGACAGACAAACATTGCATCTCCTGTTAGACAGTGAGCCCGGTAAGGGCAGGCACATTTTTGGTTGGCCCTTCTCTGTATTCCCAGCACATTGCATGATGCTGGTGATAGTAGATGTTTAATAAATGCCTATCGGGCAAGCTCAGCCAACGCTAAGCTTCATTCCTTTCTCAGCCAGAGCCAGATTAGAGAACCGATTCCTGAGAGTCAGTTTTGTGGAAGAGCAAAGGAAAGGAAAGGATGTGTTGGGGAGGCAGGGGGATTGGACCACCGAGGGAAGAGGAAATGCCTGGCGCAGACTCTGCCCCTTCCCAACTGGAAGAGTCCCTTCTCGGGCACAATATGATGCCCTCAGACGCTAAACTGTGGGACAGAACGCCAGCTCCCGGATCTGGGCTCAGCTATGGTTCCTGTTATGGTGTCCGGTCACTGCCCTGGGCCTGAGGGGGCCAGACTGGACACCCCCTCTAATGGAGGCCCCTGAATTACTGCACCCCCCCGGGCCTCAGCCAAACAAGAAATGGGGTGGACTAGATGGTGGCTCTAGAAAATGCTTTTCCGGTTCTGAATCCCTCCGTTCTGTATTGGGGAAGAGAAGGGAAGAAGTCTGTAATAGCTTCACAGAAGCCATCCAGGACAACCCCCTCTTTTTACAGGTGAGGAAACTGAGGCCCAGAGACCTGAGGTGTCCAGCATCCCACAGGCAGTAAGCATCCAGTGGGATTTGAATCCAGGCCTTCTGAATCTTTGGGGGCTGGGGAGTGGGGGAGGGGCGGGGTCAAGACAGAGATAACCTTTTCAGCCAGGACAGGTGAGGGGCAGGTGCAGCCCCCAGAGTCCCAGGGCTTCAGCCCGAGTCAGTTTCCTTGGCAGGTCGCACCACTTGGGGTGCAGGGTCTGTATTTTTCCGGAAGATGGCGCCCCCGAGCCTTTCTGGCTATCACTACAGAACCCACATGGAGGAGAGATGGTCTTTGGTGACATTGTTTTTGTCCTGGATGCTGGGCCCAGGGAGCTGGAGGCTGATCTTAGCAGGGGAAAGAAAGGGGAGACAAAGGCCCCAACCCCCAGGAGTGTCAGAGTTAAATAGCAATTTGTGCTACAGGGACCTTAAAAGTGTTTGGAGTCACAGGACTCAAGTTATAATCCTGACTGCCATTGACTTACCTGTATGACCTTGGGCAAGTCACTTCCTTTCTCTGGGCCTCAGTTTCCTGTTCTGTACAAAGAGGAGGCTGGGCTAAGTCTGCATCCAGTTCTAGTTAAGACCCCAGGGTTCTAAGAATTGGGGTAGGAAGCATCCATCCTCTGAGGCCTGGGAGCTGCCTTCTGGGGTCTGTGCATTTCTAGAGTTGGAAAAGATCTCAAAAACCAGGGGGTGGCTAGGTGGCTCAATGAGTAGAGCGCCGGCCCCTGAGTCAGGAGGACCTGGGTTCGGATCCGGCCTCAGTCACTTAACACACACACACAAAAACTAGCCGTGTGACCTTGGGCAAGTTACTTAACCCCAATTGCCCTCCAAAAAAAAAATCTCAAAAACCACTCAGTCCAGCTCCTTGTTTTAGAAAGGAGGAAACTGAGGCACAGAAGCAGTGTTACCTGGTGGATCCATTCCTAGGCTTTGAGTCAGGGAGACCTGGGTTTGAATCCAGCCTCGGGTACTTAATTGGGAACTCGGCCTCCATCGATAATAGAATAAAAGCAGAGTCAGGGTGTGTCTATCTAGCTGTCTGTCTGCCTATTTATCATCAATATAATATAGCACATATAATTTATGAAAAGCTCCAAAGAAGGACAGAAGGAAAGAGACAGAACGGAAGACAGGATGGTCTCCACTGGTTCCTCATGATGCCAGGAGAAAGCAAGGAAGGCCTCTAGCACCTTGGGAAGACCCTCCTGGAGAAAATTTTTGGGAGGACTTGGACGAGCAGCTTAGGGGATGGGAGGCCACACACACACACACACACACACACACACACACACACACGACTGACATCTCAGAAGACCATTCCAGGGACCCGTGTGGTCTCCTTAGGCACAGGCAGCGTAGGATGGTATGAAGGGTGCTAGATTTTGATTCAGAAGTCCTGTGTTCAAATCCCTGCCCTGCTACCTGTGTGACCTTGGGTAAAACATTTAACCTCTCTGGATCTCAGTTTCCTCATCTGTAAAAGAGGGAGGGTTGTACTATACGGCCTCTAACTCACCTCTATTTCTAATCTGTGATCCTACAATCTCACTCCATAGGGCAGTGTGTAAGACTGCACACACGTCTTGCCCCAGCCCAACTCCCCAACTTCACTTCCTGATATTTCCCGTGGTCCCAGGCTAGTTCATCTCTGTTCTCTGACTTGTAGTGAATTCTTGATTCTCTAGGGGAGACTCCTTGTCCTTAACTTCACATAGAGTGACTCCAGTCCCACCATCTTACAGGTGCTCCCAGCCTCCCTGAAGGCCCAGCAACCCTGACTTGGACCTCCCATTCAATCAATCAATCAAGTATTCAGTAACACTAGAAGACGCCCCAAAATAATGTTTACTTTGAAATAAGAATTTTAGAAATTTTATATTTACGTTTTTATTGATTTTAAAAATATTTTATTTTATATATTTTATTCATAATTAAATATGTATCTGTCTTATTAATTTCAAAAAGTGATCAGTACCAAATGATGCATGTTGGTCCTTTGAGATATTCTTAAATTGCAGTCCTAGGGCAGCTAGGTGGTTCAGTGAATAAAGTGCTGGGCCTAGAGTCTGGTAAATCCAAATTCAAATTCAGCCTCAGACACTTGCTAGCTGTGTGACCCTGGGCAAGTCACTTGACCCTGTTTGCCTCAGTCTCCTCATCTGTCAAATAGGCTGGAGAAGGAAATGGCAAGTCATTCCAGTGTCTTTGCCAAGAAAACCCCAAATGGGGCACAGAGAGTCAGACATGATTGAAATGGCTGAACAACAAAAAGTTCACCAGGTGCCTTACTGGGTGCTAGGGACACAATGGGAAAGAGGACAGAGAACAGGCACTTATTAAACGTCTACTGTTAGAGTCTACATTCCAGTCCTCATACTGACAGAGGCTTTAGAGCCAGAGAGAAGCTCAGGGGCTGTTTTGTCCTCGCCCTTCGTTCTATAGAGGAGGAGACGGAGGGCCAGAGGAGGCAGAAATGTTTTCCAGTCTTGCACAGGAGTGAGTAGAAGAGTCACTACTTATTATTTTGAATGAAAAGCTTTTATTAGGCACTTACTATATGCTAAGCAAGGTTATTATTACTATTACTATTGCCCAGAGCCATAAGTAGAAATTCTTAGGACAGTGACAAATTCAGGTGTAGGGAATGGGGCAGGGGTGGGGACCCGGGGAGGATCTGGGAGCAGGAAACAGAGTAGAGGACAATCTGCTTCAGTTGAATGTATCCTGGGAGCTGGAACTCTGGCCCATGCCCCTACAGAGCGGCAAACGGTCTTTAAACCCCTCCTCACCCCCCAATCGTGGGGACACGTTGGAGTAGAATCAGAGAAGGTGGGCCCTAGAGGGGGCAGCCTGGGGCAAAATGAGAACACTGGGTGTGTTTGAGGGGATGTCGGGGGAGACCCATCCAGGGTCAGTGTCCTGGAACAAAACCCTGGTCATCTCCCTTAGGGAGAAGCCCATCCATCTGGGATAGCAGCAGCTCGAACACAGGTGCCAGAGGAATGGAATTGAGAACCAGTGCCTGGATCCAGCCCAGCCCAGCTGGGAGGAGGCCCTGCTTGGAGAGCCAGCAGAGTTAGCTGCCTCCTTGGAAGAGTCCAGACCTCACCTGGTGAAGGTGCTGTCATTCTGGGGAGCGGAGGGGAAGAGGAAGCTGAGACAGTAGGTTTGGCTTCAGGAAAGGAAATGGTTGGGTTTGTCCATAAATAGGAAATGCACTGTCTGGTCCCAGTCCTAACCCCTGTAGCTGTTG
This sequence comes from Petaurus breviceps papuanus, assembly GCF_028583685.1. NCBI lineage: Eukaryota > Metazoa > Chordata > Mammalia > Diprotodontia > Petauridae > Petaurus > Petaurus breviceps. The sequence continues at coordinate 15,509,054 of NW_027185798.1, forward strand.
ACAGTGAGCCATGTTGCAGCATTCAAGGGGCCCCAACTTACTCCCTGGACCCTAAGAAAGAAGAACTTATGAAAACATATTTTTAAATTTTGTAAATAGCTTATGTTTTGATACCACCTACATTTCCTTGTCCCCTCCCCTTCCAGAAAGCCACTCCTAAAAACCAAGAGAAGAAAAAAAATTGAGTTCCACAAAACTCACGGTCAAAAAGTCTGACCTTCTATGCAATCCGCCATACCCATGGTCCTCCATCTCTGCACAGGCAGTAGGGAAGCAACTTCACCCTCTCTGTCCCTTCTTTGGCACTGCCCTTGATAATGATAATTTCACAGCCTTCAGTTCCAATTGTTTTGTCATTGGAACTTGTAAATATTTTTTAAAATAGATTTTTATTATTATCTTTTGTTTTTACAATAACATTTTCCATCCCCTTCTTCCCTTCCATTAGACTGTGAACTCCTTGAGGGCAGGGACTGGGTTTTACCTTTCTTCATATCTTCAGCATTTGGCACAGTGCCCAGTACATAATGGGAGCTTAATAAATGCATGTTGACTGGTTCCCACAAAGCAATGATCTATAAAATTAAAGCATTCATCTCTATGGCCCCTAGTGTCCCTTTCAACTCTACATCTATGGTCTTTTGGGAGGTTGGGTTTCTTTTGAGGGGGGAAGGCAAGTCATTTGGGGTTAAGTGACTTGCTCAAGGCCATACAGCTAGTAAATATTAAGTGTGTGAGGTTGGATTTGAACTCAGGTCCTCCTGACTCCTGGGCCAATATTCTATTCATGTACCACCTAGCTGCCCTCAATCTGTGGTCTTTCAATCCTTGTGACACAGAAGAAGAAAAAAGGAAAGGAAAAACCCAACCAAGACAGTGGCAAAAGTCTGACCTTTCGGTCCCCTACCTCTACAAAAAAGGATATGTATGCATGGGGGGGGGGTGCGGTTCTCCTGTCTCTTCTTTGGGCCCAAGCTGGGTCATCAGAATCCACGGCTTCCATTGTTCTGTTATTGTCAAAACTTGTGAACAGTAATGTTGCTGTTTTCAGTCATTTTTTCAGTCATGTCCAACTCTTTGTGACCCCATTTGTGGTTTTCTTGGCAGAGATATGGAGTGGTTTGCCATTTCCTTCTCTAGTTCATTTTACAGATGAGGAAACTGAGGCACATAGGGTTAAATGACTTGCCCAGGGTCTGAGGCTGGATTTGAATTCAGGAAGAGGAGTGTTCCTGATTTCAGGCCTTGCACTCTATCCACAGAGCTCCCTAGCTGCCGCTTGCTGACATTTATATAGGGCATTAAAGTTTCCTCATTGGAACGTCCTTACAACCCTGTGAGACTGAGGCTAGCAGCATTTATTATCTCCATATTTATTATCTTACAGATTTGGAAACTGAGGTTCATAAGGACGAACCAAATTAATAGCAGAGGCTCAGCCAGGCCCTCCTGACCAGTTCCAGCTGTCTGGTCTCTATTCCACTCCCCACCCCCACCCCCACATCTGTCACCCTAAGCTTGGGGCTCCCACTCACTTTTGGTCCCTGCACTCCTTGGCTTTCAGTAAACTTCCCTATACCCCAATTTGACGTGAAAGGAAATATATTCTAGAATGTATTTGCTTATGCATCCAAGAAGTCATGGTAATTATAGCAACAGCTGGTGTTTAAGGTTTACACAGCACTTCACAAATGTCTCATTTCATCCTCACGACAATCCTGGCAGGTAGAGGCTGTTTGTGGTTATCATTTTTATTCCCATTTTTACAGATGAGGAAGCTGAGGTCCAAGTTAAATGACTTACTCAGGGCCACAAAGCTAGCTGGTATCAGAGCCTGGATTTGAACTCAGATCTTCCTTACTCCAAGGTCCGGGGCCCTATCCATTGCGTCACCTAGCCACCCCAGGAGGTGATGAATTCATTTCAATAGGATGATATTTTTTACTGAATAGTCTCCATACCTTCTTGACAGGCTTCTGTAGTAGTAACAGTAACAACACTAATAACAATAGTAGCGAGCATGTATCTAGTGCTTTATGATTTGCAAAAACCTTGGTCTGTACAACAACCCCGTGAGAGAGGGGCCATTATTATGCCTATTTCACATATAAGGAAACTGAGGCTGAGGTCGGGAGCCCTTGCCCAATACTCTGGGTCCACAGACATTTTAGAGGCAGCGGGGGTAGGGAAAAGAAGAAGGATCCGCCTTCTGGATGCCTGGGTGCAGGTCCTAGCTCTGCCAGCTAACTTTCTAAATGACCTTGTTTAAGTCACTTCCCCATACTCAGTTTCAATTTTCTCATCAGTTACATGGGGATAATGATAACACCTTCCCTGTCCTGCCAACGGGTTGTTATGAGGGATGGAAGAAATGCCCTGAAGGGGCACCCAATATTTTTGCAGTCTAGGGGGAGTATAGGGCAATGAGAGACTCCCCTGGTGGTGGTGGGTGCGGGCAGGTGTTAGGATAGAACAAGTCATTTCAACCGAGCTAGACTCTGGGGGATACACAAAGGCGGAACAAGGCATAGTCCCCACCCTCAAGGAGTTTCCGATCTAAGAAAGGGATGGACAGAATACAAATTATAAATGCAAAAACAAGTGCATGAGATTCAAAAAGGAGCAGATCACAGCTTTTACACAAATAATCAGTTATGGGAGAATTAGAACAGAGGCATTCAAATAGAAAAAAATCTGTTGAAAAAAAAATCTGATAAAAATCTGCTATCAAAGGTATATAGGAAAATGATACCAGTATATAAGAATAAGAGCCATTCCCCATTCAATGTGTTCGGATAGGTAGGATTCAAAACAAAGCTGTCAATAACTATATGAAAGATGCTCCAAATCACTAATAATAAAAGAAATGTAAACTAAAACAACTTCAAGGGTTTGCCTCCTATGCATCAGATTGACAAAGAAGACAAAAGGTAAGAGAGGCTATGGGAAGACCAGGTGGCTGGTATAGATGCAAACTGGTCCAACCATTTGGTGTAATAAAATTGGAATTACACCCGCCAAGTCATTAAAATCTCCACACCATGTAGGAGTGCTCTCTGAGGAGGTCAAAGACAGAGGGAGAGGTCCCCAGAAGTATCCGTAGCAGAACGTTTTCATAGTAGCAAAAAGCAAGAAGGAAAGTAGGTGCTCATCATGTGGAGAATGACTGAGGAAAGTATGGCCGATGAATGGAACAGAACAATGTTGTGCTGTAAGAAATGACGTATGTGAAAAAAGTTAGAAAAACATGGAAACACATGTATGAACGAATGCAGAGTGAATTCGGGAGAGCCAGAAGAACTTGTCATCAGTGTCAAGGAAAATAACGATGGAAGACTTCAGCATTCTGAGTGGGGCAGGAAGACCAGTCAAGGAAACAGGGTACAGTGCCCAGATCAATGCAACGTCCAATCCGGACTTCAGGGGACTGATGGTGAAGCATCACTCAGCAGAGTTCACAGATCAGGGGGCTGATGAGGTGAACGTCAAGGTTCCTTTCAGCTCCAAATCCTTTAAGCTTTTATGATCCCATAACCCAGAAGTGCAGAATCAGGGTGTACATTTTCAGATATGGTCAATGTGTGATTTGGTTTGCCTGGTTATATAGAAGGCTCTCCTGGGAAGGGGGGTGGGGGGAGGGAAGGGTGTTAGTGGAAAATGATGGTGATTTTTTTTAAGCATCAGTAAAACATTAAGAGAATATATAATATAGATACATACAGAGGGAGAAAAGATAAATCACTACACTGTGATTTGGATAGAGGGGAACTCTGATAACTGGGGAAATCAGGGAAGTCTTCTTGGAGGAGGATGTCTATAAGTGGACCCTTGGAGGGAGCTAGGGATTCTAGGAAATAAGAAGGGAGGTAGAGGGGACAGCATGTGAAACAAAACAGAAATGAGAGCGCCATAGAATGCCATGTGGGTGAGTGCCATAGAATAGTGAGAGCACCATAGAATGACCCAGCACAGATTTACTCTGTCTAATGCAAGCGAACTTTTAATAAACTTTACTTTTCTTTAGCTGAGAAGACTTGAATCGAATTCATTCGGCAGGACCTGGCATGTTGGTATTTTGGGGTCTCGAGAGCAACCCTAACTCTCTTAGTGGGTGACCTCTTCATTTTTATGGTTGACATCATCTGTCAGGAAGAAGAAATAGACCAGTTTGGCCACAGCCTAGAGTTTGTGAGGGGAAGTACTGGGAAGAGTCAAAGCTGACTCCTAGACGATGACTGGAAGCATGACAGTCCTCTCAGTGGAAATAGGGATGATAGAAAGGGGGGGGGGATATCTGGGCGGAGAGGTGGAGAGGAAGAGATGAAGCCTTGGGAGGTTTGGGGAGTTATCGGCACAGAGATGACTGCTGAACCCATGGGAACTGATGAGAGGACTGAGAAAGAGGAGAGAGAGAAGAGGGAAGGACATCTCTCTGGATGATGGTCATGAGCCTGTGAAGGAGAAAGAGCTGAAGGGTGAGGAGGACAGTGACAGCAAGGAGGAGGAAGATGGCCTCTATGTAGAGGGGACTCTCAGATCATTCTTCACCTGCCCTCAGCCTACACATCCTGCTGCTGGCCTTGCCAACACAACATGTGTGCCCTTATTTCTACTTCTTGCTTTGGGAGTGGTAAAAAAAAAAAACAACAACCCCAAACTCATTTCTATCATTGTTCCTGGATAGGGCAGGACAATCCATGGTCTATGAGGCAGCTAACAGTCTTGGCCTGGAGTCACTTAGAGTTCCCTAATTAGCTGTGTGACCCTGGACAAGTCACTGAACCTCTACCTGCCTGTTTCCTCAACTGTAAAATAAGAATGATAAGAATAGCCAAGTAACACAGCAAATAGAGCACTGGGCCTGGAGTTAAAAAGACCCAAGTTCAAATCTGGCTTCAGAGACTTTACTAGTGTTGTGACATTGGGCAAGTCACTTCAGTCTGTTCAGTTTCCTCATCTATAAAATTATCTGGAGACAGAAATGGCAAACCACTCGATATCTTTGCCAAGAAAGCCCCAAATGGGGTCACAAAGAGTCAGACACGACTGAAAATAACTGAACAACCCAGGGTTGTTTCAAGGATCAAATGAGATAATCTCTATAAAGCCTATAGCACCGTGCCTATCATATAGTAGGTTCTTGATAAATGTTTGTTTCCCCTTTTCCCTTTTGTTCTGATTCATCTTTCACAGCATGATTAATGTGAAAATCTGTTTAATATGATTGTACATGTATAGCCGAAATCAGATTGTGTGCTGTCTTGGGGACGGGGCAGGGAATTTAGAACTCAAAATCTTGTAAAAGTGAATGTTGAAAACAAAAATTAATTAATTAATTCAAAATATATAAATGTCTATTTCCTTTCTCTTAATGCCAATGGCTCCGCTCGCCATTCCTGGGAGCCTTCCTTCAACTCACAGACTAAGAATTCCTTCCCAACAGTTACTGTTGAGAGAGCAAGAGAATGATGCCTGAAAATTATATTGGATTTCACAATAAACCGATCATCAATGACACTGGAGACAGCATCTTCATTCAAGTGGTGAGAACAAAGACTAGAATGCAAAGAGGATGAGAAACTTTCCTTTAAAAAAAAAAACACAGAAACAGGAGTTCAATTTGAAAAAATAATAATCCACATTTCGATCAAGTGGAACCAATGACTGCAGAGAGATTTTTTGTAAATAGTATTTTATTTTTTCCAATTACATGTAAAGATAGGCTTCAACATTCATTTCGGATAAAATTTTGAGTTCTGAATTTCCTCCTTTCCCCAAATGGCAAGCAATCTGATCTAGGCTATACATGTACAATCGCATTAAACAGATTTCCACATCAGTCGTGTTGTGAAAGAAAAAAACAGAACAGGGAAAAGCCACATAGAAAAAAAGTGAAAATAATATGCTTCAATTTGCATTCAGATTACAGAGTTCCTTCTCTGGATGTGGATAGCATTTTCCTTCATGAGGTAGACGGATTTTTTTCAAGGAGTTTGCTGTGAAAGGGATGGGATGATGGTTTAAAGGGATGGTAGGGTCAAGAGAAAGGTTTTGTTTGTTTGTTCCTTTGTTTTTAGTAGGGGAGAGACCTGGTCTGCAGAGAAGAAGCCAGTAGATAAGGAAAAATTGAAAATTAGAGAACACCAGTGTGAAATGGTGAATGCCTATAATCTTTGCTACCTGGGAGGCTGGGGCTGGTGGATCTCTTGAGCTTGGGGGTTCTGAGCTGAACTGGAATATGCCAATTGGCTGTCTGCACTAGGTTCTGAATTAGTCGGGTGAGACGCCTGGGAATGGGGAGCCACCAGGTTCCTAAGGAGAAGTAAGTTGGCCAAGGCCAGAAAAAGAGAAACAGGTCAAAGCTCCCACACTGATCAAGGTAGAGTCTGGCCTGTGAAAACCAGACACTTAAGTGAGAATCAGGCACATATGTGAGAAACGACTTGGGTAAGAGAGGGAGACCAACCTTAAAAAAGAAAATTAGGGAGAAAGAGGAGATGGTTGAAAGGGGAAATTGAGTATGAATGAGGGGCTGGCACTGAGAAGATCAAATGCACCGGTAGACGGGTTGAGGCAGCCAAGGGGTGCCCATAGTGCACAGAGTGCTGGGCCTGGTGTAAGGAAGAATTGTCTTCAATTCCTGGGTTCAAATCTAGCCCCAGACACTTACTAGCTGTGTGATCTGGGCAAGTCACTTCACCCTGTTTGCCTCAGTTTCCTCATCTGTCAAATAAGCTAGAAAAAGAAATGGCAAACTAGTTCAGTATCTTTACTAAGAAAACTCCAAGTGGGGTCATGAAAAGTCAGACAACTGGAAAAAAGACTAAACAACAGAGGGGCTGATCTTGGCAACAAGAAGGGTCACTTGATTTTCCAAGAGTGGAACAAACGATGAGAGAAGGAGAAACAAAGCTTTGGTGATCTCAGATATGAACTAGGAGAGGAGAGGAAACTTAGATCGGCTCATTGTTTTAATATGGAATAAGCAAAGGAGGTGGGAGTAGTCCAGAGGTGGGGAGGGGAGGGGAAGGGAGAAGGCTGGGGAATGCAAGGAACAACTGTATTCCCTGGGTCTAAGAGGCAAATCAGAGGCTGTTCATGAAGAGAAGGGAAATGGATACTGAAAAGGAAGCGTCTGCTGTGTAATAGAGTCCCAGAAGCTGTCAGGGGAGAGATGATCTTGCAAGAATCAAAGGAAAAAGAGAAGCATGATGGCACTGCTCAGGGCACTGAGGCAGCTACTGCTGACCAGATAGCAACAATGGAGTTCTTGTCTTCCCTAGGCATGTTTCCAACCCAGAACTGAGAACCTTCCCAGACTTGTCCAAGCAGATGACTCCTACTCACTTCTGGTGATTCACATGGACATAAAACAATACTAGCAGCATCAGTCGAGAAAGGATTGCCAAAGACTACCACTACAAAGACAACAAGAAACCGTAGACCAAAGGGGTGCAGGGTGCTGTTTGCCTTGAAGCCGCCCATTGGAAGCAATGGTGGTTGAGGAAAATAATCCAATTGGAAAGTGAATAGCTGCCTAAGAAGATGGTGTCTGATAATGGGATCCTAATTTCTAGACTCAAAATATAGGAATAACAGGTTCCTGGCCAGGGACGGAGTAATTTAGCCGACTGATAAGTATGGATTTGACTGGGCGATGTGTAAATATAATCAAAATGACTTCAAAATGAAAAGGATGACAGTAGGGAAAACAGTCTCAAAATATTTATCAAACTAGATACCACAAATGAGTCCTTCAACAAAGGAACGAAAGTAGCAGTTGAGACACCCAGGAGTTGGAGACAAAATCCAAGAAATAAACAAACCAGTAACAGGATTCATGACATCAGATGTCTATGCACAAAAGTGTAGGCAACAAGCAAGATGAGCTCTGTGTCTTCTTGCAGTGAGGTCAGCTTGACCTCCTAGACATTCCTGAGACTTGTTATCTGTGATTTGGAAGATGGCTCTGGGTGGGTAGACCTTATCCAAAAACAGTTAAGAGGGGAAGCAGGAGGTGTCATTATATATAATTTTTAAAAGTCTATTTCTATGAGAAAAACCAGGAACCAGAGAGGGAAAGCATGGTGGAGAACATTTGGGTAAAAATCAATGGAGAAATTGATTTTGTCATTGGTATATATTACAGACCACCTGGACAGAGAGAGGTTATAGATGAAGAGTTTGGGAAACATATCATAAATATGACACAGAGGATACAGTAATATTGGAAAACATATTATTCAAAAAAATGCTAGTTTCTCTGTCTCTCTCTCTCCCTCCCTTTCTCCCTCTCCCTCTCTGTCTCTCTTTCTCTGTCTCTCTCTCTGTCTCTCTCTCTCTCTCTCTCTTCTCTCTGTCTCTCTCTCTGTCTCTGTCTCTCTCTGTGTCTCTTTCTCTCAAAGCAGAACAGCTAACAATTTCTTGACTTCTTTCAATTCTGTTTCCATCCTTTGAAAAGTTAAAAAAAAACTAATGGGGGAATTTTATTCTGACTGATTCTTACTGTCAGGGAAGAACTGGTTATTGGAATGGAAATGATGAGAACCTTGGAGGGAAGAGACTACTCCATCCCAGAGTTCATGAAAGAGTAGAGGGTAATTGGAAATAGTCTGATATGAACCTTAGGTTTTGGGAGGGCAGATTTCAAAAGATTCACAAGAAGGCTAGGGAGGGGCCAACAGACTAAAATTCTACATGAAAAGAGTTTGGGAGGGAGGGAAGCTCTTAAGAATGAAATTTTGAAGAAACAAAGGGAAGCAATTGCAACAAGAAAGAAAAGTAGTAGTTGTCTAAAGAGTCAGATATTGTAAAGTAGTTGTCTAAAGAGTATAATAAATATAGTAAATAAATAAATAAATAGTAAATAAAGTAGTTGTCTAAAGTAAAGTAATTGTAAAATAAAGTAGTTGTCTAAATAAATAAATAGTAAATAAAGTAGTTGTCTAAAGAGTCAGTACAGGGAACTCACTAACCAATTTAGATTTTATTTTGCTCAAATTTTTTTTCCAAATTAAAATTTAAATATGTACATATGTAGGCTAAAGTTGGAAGCAAAGGCAGGTAACATAGAGTGAATATGAGAGCATGGGACAGTACTGGGAAGATAATATCAGGAGGGCAAAGACAGAATGAGCTGAGGTTTCTGAAAAAAGAAACTTGAGATGATGACAATAAAATGTGACCTACATCAAAGAAAAGAGGAGGATGAACAAAAGGGAGAGCACAGCTGCTGAGGTTGGATGGGATGATAAGCGACAGCAGAGGGGAGGCAGTTACTCAAGTCTTGAAGAATAACCACTGTCCTACCACAAAAATGACTGACACAGAATTGATACCCAAGGCAAGCGGGATAATGGGAGAAGAAGCTTCCCTGGATGAATTCAAGCCGTCTGGCTCACATGAGCTGTGTTCCCCAAACCTGACGGATACAGATGTGACTGTTGAGCCACTGTCAGTGATGTCTGAAAGGTCGTGGAGCACAAGGGAGGGACCATAGAATTGTATCGCTACGAATTGAGAAGGGAAAATGTACTGATTTTCAAGAAAAGAGAAAAAAACTCTTTAAATTCTAAGCTTGGATCGTAGATCTGGGATTTGGAGGCTCCTTAGAAATCATTCAGTCCAACCCCATCTTTTTACAGATGAGGAAACTGAGGCCATAAATAACAAGTAGGATTTGAACCTGTGACCTCTAAACTCTGTTCTCTGCATTCATAAAATGACTCTCAGTCTTGGTTCTTCCTAAGACACCACAGTGCCTCATTAGACACTGAAGCTATAACCAAGGGAACTTGTGGAAAGCTTGTGGACATCATAGGATTGAACTCAGGAAGACCTGGATTCTGATTCTGCTTTTAGCTGTGTGACCTTGAGAAAGTCACATCTCTTTTCGGGCCTCAGTTTCCTCAGCTGTAAAAGGAGGAGGAGTATAATATTCTTAGTACAGGTCACCAAGGGTAGGGGGCTAAATGAGCACATTGACTAGATAAAGGAACTTTGGAAACCATGAAAGACTTTCGAGAGGTCAGTGATAAGGGTTAGGATGTGGTTAGGAGGGTGAAGAGGAACCCAGAAAGGAACAAAGCTATGTTCATGAGAGATAACATGCAAAGAAACTGGCGTTGGTGACAGAATTTTTGTAGCTGCTGAATGGATTTTCAGGTGCTAAAGTCATAATAAGCTTACAAATGCACAAAGACTTTTGGGACATAGTGTGTATGTATGTTTGTGTGTATATATGTGTGTTATATATGTATACATGTATATATATGGGTATATAGACTATATATATTATATATATACCCAACTATATTTTGTAATTTTTAAAAATAACAATAAAGAACTGTCTTGTAAAACCTCACTTGTAGACTCTCCTCTGGGTGAAGCCTGTTTTGGCCTGGAGGTAGGGGGATGGGCATCATGACCATCTCCAGGTTCCTTCCAGGGCTAAAACTGACTCATGATCCCCCTAAAGATTTGGATTTTTTCCTTTTTGTTCCTTCTCTCATCATCAATCTCTGCCTTCCACCTGAACTCCCGATGGGAATCCTCAGAGTAGAATCAGCTTTGGGACACTGCCAGCTCCGATTTCAGAGGCCTTTGGTAGGCCACTGCTACTTTCTCCCCTCCCCTCCCCGTCTCCAATGCCTAACCCATGTACCATTCAGGAGAGTCTTGCACTAAGCTGTCTATGAATCATCTCCACCCCAGGTCTGGCTAATCAGGAATCAAGGCTTAAGCAGAAGGCTTCTGCATTTTAACTAAAGGTTCCTGAAGACCAAAAAGCCTCTAAGGTCCCAAGGAAGGAATACATAAGGGAGGGGATCCAGGCCCCTGCCAGATGGCAGGAGGTAGTGAGGAGAGGAGGAGGACCATCCCAGAACCAGGCCTTCCTTAGGACTGGGCTTCCACTTTTCCCCTTTCAAAAGTGGCTGCAAAAGATTGGCAGTGAGGGTCAGAGGAGAGAGGGAGATGGAGGAGGGGAGGGAGGGAGAAAGAAAAGAAAGGGAGAGAGAAGAAGGGAAGGGAGAAGGAATAAAAAAGAGTGAGGGAAAGGAGTGGGAAGGAGAGGAGAAAAGAAAAGAGGAAAGAAAGGAAGGACAAAGGGGAGTATAGGGAGAGAGGGGGAGAGAAGGAGGGGGAGAGAAGAGAAAGGCACAGAAAGAGAAAGATAGAGGTGGAAAGACAGAGATGGGGAAGAGAGGGAAAAGGAGGGAGGGGAGAATGAGGCAGGGAAGGGTAGAGGGGGGAAAAAGGGAGTAGAGAGGGGAGAAGAGAGAGAAGGGAAGGAGGGAAAGAAAGAAGAGAAAGAAGGAAGGGAAGAAAAGAAGAAGGGGAAGGAAGAAGAGCTCCCTTGAGAATGCACTCTCCTTGCCAAGGACCTGCCTAATCTTCCAGCAGAGATACCCGGAGATCCCCTCATGACAGGGGATAGCTGGAGAGTGAACAGGCAGAAGTAGAAGGACCTCAGTGCCCAGGAAAGGAGTCGTGAGCAATGCCTGCCCTTATGGAGACATCTCATTTGCAGACTGGAGTGGGTGAGTGGAGGGGAGGGGCCTGGGGCTGGCAGGCTACAACTAACTACAAAAAAAAGCAAGCAGAGCACACCTCCCCACCCCACCCCTGCCCCCCCACCCCGCCCCCTCCCCTTCTAGATCATGATCGTAGAAAAGGTGTGTAAACTAAATGCTTTTATATTAGACCTAAGGAAACTGAGTTTGAAATCCTACTCCTGCCAGTAACTACAAAAAACTTCAGCAGATGTTCTGGAATCGAACTCAGGAAAACCTGAATTTCCATCAACAGTTCGCTGCTTAACAATCAGATCTCTGGGGGTTTAATCTAAACCACCAACAATTTCTCTGTCACTTTCTTGAGTCTAAACAATTTTTAAAAGCAGTAATTCATAGTCTTTGTCAGTTTCTGAGATATAAATGCTCACACTGAAAATTTAACACTCAGCTTTCAATAAAGTTGGATGGAGCTGCTTCCAGCACACCCCTGATTCAAATCATGTTCCTGGTACTCACTAGCCCCTCAACTTCAAAAAGGTCACTTTCTCTCTGGGGACTTCAATGGCTTCCTCTTCTGTCAAATGGAAAGGAGGGACCACCTGACCTCTCAGGGTCCTTCCAGGAGGATTGAAGAAAGAGAATGCCAGTGGCCCCAGTAATTAATTATCCATCAGTCAACAAGTGCCAGTGATATGCCAAGCTCTGGGGATAAAAACGAAA
>NW_027185798.1:15521689-15541378 GCF_028583685.1 Petaurus breviceps papuanus
ACTACCAGAGTGACTTTGGGCAAATCATTTCACTCTCTGGGCTTTTGTTTCCTCATCTGTAAAACGAGGGGGTTGCATTAGTTGGCCTCTGAGGTCCCGTCCTGCTCTGGATCCTATGGCTTATAAAATTATTGTAAATTTGGACAGTAGTATGTAGTTCATGCCCACTTGTTATGAATTGATCCCTCTGTCTCTGTCTTTCTGTGTCAGTTTCTCCCTCCCTCCTCTCCCTCTGTCTCTGTCTCCCTCCTCTCTGTTACTCCCCCTTCCCACCCCGAAATCTTTCAGCCTGGTAAGTAGGTAGTGTCAGAATGGGGTGACTTTCTAAACTATATTTCCTTTTCACTTAACAAGAAAGCTCTTCTTTGTTTGGAGGCAATAGGCTTTTGCTTTATAGCAAGAGGGGCTATTAGGGATTATCTCTCTAGTCCAACTGTCATTTGACAGGGAAGGATGACTGGGGCCAGGTAACAGACAAGATCGAGGTCACAGGGCTAATTAAGTCGATCACTAGATATGTGTGACCTTGGGCAAGTCCCTTAACTTGATTCCCTCAGAGGTGTCACAAGAGGCTAAGTAGGAAGAGCTGGAACAAGCTGAGATCAGCCTTCTTTTGCCCAACCTGGGTTGGGTCCCAGCCTCCCCAGATGTCTTTTCCAGGGAGGTGAGCCTTCTAGTGAACAGGAACTCCTCCTTTTTAAACCGGAAATGGGTCAAAGGACATGGGGCCTTGAGTTGTTTTTGCCTTTTCTGACATCCCTCCTTCCCCTTGGGGATGGTTTCCTCAGCAATGCAGGCAGCAGCTGTGGCTCTTAGCCCTCCCCAGAGCCTAGGAATGTTTCTGTGCTCTTCCTAAACCTTAATGAGCCATCAGGAGGAAGCAGCTTCTAGAGAGTCTGGGAGGGAGTAAGAGAATCTCTCCCATCAACCTCCCATCCATTTCCTGGCCCAAATCCAAAGATCTTAACCTGGTATCTGTGAACTTGGTTTTGGTCTAAAACATTTTTATAACTATTTCAATACAATTGCTTTCCTTTGCAATTCCATGGCTTACTTAAAATGTGCTTGTGAGAAGGGGTCCCTTGACTTTCCCAGACTGCCCTTGAAGGGGTCAGGACTCCCCAAAACAGGGAAAAGCCCCTGCGTGAGAGGTTCAATCTTGTTCTGCCCCCCCCAGGGGTGTTGTCCAATGTCACCCTCTGCCCCTGTTAAAAAATTCTGCATTAGAAGGTCAGCTTCTTGAGGACAGGCACTATTTCTGCTTTGTATTCCCAGGGCTTACTTAGCACAGTGCCTTAGTAGGCTCTTAGTAAATGTTTGTTGACTGATTAATGATAGAAGGGAAAGGCTATGGGAAGGATGCCAGGGAAGGGGGCAATCTCAAGTCTTTTTGTTTATTTGGAGGAGGAAGGATGTTATGGGGGCAGTTACTCCAGGCAGGGTGGCACAGGAGGACACAGAGAAAGGATCTTAGAAGCTGTCTCGTCCAATCCCTTCATTTTACAGATGGTAAAACTGAGGCCCAGAAGGTTGAGATGACTTATAGAGCCTTGACCAAGAGCCAGGAAATCTGGCTTTGAATCCCTATGAATCAGCAATCGTTGATTTAGCACCTATGGTCTTCGAGGCACCCTATCAGACAATGGGTACACACAAGCAGTAAAATATTTCCTGACCTTAAAAAAATGACATTCTAGCAGGGAGAGAACATGTGAATATCTAGATACAAAGAGACTTAGAGGGAAGCACCAGCATTGCTGCAGGATCAGGTAAAGGCCTCTTAGAAAGCAAGTCCCTGGTCTAAAACCATGTGGGACCTTGCCAAAGGAAGGCCCTTCACTTTTTTCCACCTGTTTCCCATTCTGTCAAAGAGAAGGTCCCAGACTGGATGTTTTCTGACCTCTGACAGTTTATGGTTCTGATGTTACTACACACAAAAAAAGCCTCTTCCTGAAATAGAAACTTTCCCCAGCAAACCTTCCTGATTGAGCAGTCCCTTCCACTAAGGGGTGCTTCAGTCATTTGCCTGAGGAGGTATGGGACCAACACAGAAAGCTGGAGATCCATGGGCATTAGCTAAACCCCACACTTTGTAGGAGCAGAGGTTTAGTTTTGGAGCAGGAAGGGAACTTGAAGGGCATTCTTTCATTTTACAGATGAGGAAACTGAGGTCTAAGGCCTACAGCAGAAGTGGTTTTATCAAGGTCACAGGGGAATACTGTCAGCAGCTTGTGTGTGTGTGTGTGTGTGTGTGTGTGTGTGTGTGTGTGTGTGTGTCTCGGGAATAAAAAAGAAATAGGAGTCAAGATGTCGATGGCTAAGCAGGTTGTGGGGATTCTGGAATGGGTGAGTAATGCTGAACAGAGCTTACAAGCAGGGAGGACTTTTCTGGGGTAGATGAGAAGTGACCGCTGCGAAGCCGGGCACTGCACAAAATGGGCCTTCGTCGTTTCCCGGAGCCGCTTCCTTGTTTCCCTTAGACAGAAATCTCCGAGCTGGCACGGACGCGAGAACGCCCAACAGCCTGAAGCTGGCCGAAGTTTGGCTGTGGGCTGGGGTCGTTATGGTTAAGAGAAAGGTCAGTGGTCAGCAGAGGAGAGAATTGACAGCCGATGCCCTCTGTCCCATAGCCCAGGGAGGCCTTTGTCAGTGGAGGTCTCTTCCTCCCTACCAACCCACCTCCACCCCCCACCCCCAATAACCTCCGCAGCGGGGAGCAAGGAAGACAGCACCGAGGATCTAGTGAGACCAGGCTCTTGAAGCAACAACTGGATGTGCCCGGTGCCCCGCCACCCTACCGTTGTCCAGGGAGGCGATAAGGATTAGGGCGGCTCTCCTTCCCCACCCCCCACCCCCTCCCGCAAGAGCCCGGAGCCTGGAGCCGCCACTGCCGAGGGGAGGAGATCGAAAGGCGCTTAGCTGGGGCGGAGCCTGCAGTCCCCCCTCGGGTCTGAGCCAGCCCCCTCCAAGCTGGGGAGCCCCCCCGACCCCGCCCCTCGCTCTGGCAGCTCGGCCGCCAGCAGAGGGAGCGGCGACGCTGGGCTGGCCGAGGAGGAGGAGGAGGAGGAAGAGGGAGAGCTAGGTGGACCGAGGGTGGCTCCCTGCCCAGCCCGGCCCTCAGCAGCCGAGGCATCTGCCACCCGCCCTGGGCAGCCGCTGGGCGGCAAGGCCGCCGGTGAGCTCTGGGGACCCTCCGCACCCTGCCTCCTCTGCGCTGGGGGAGGGGACCGCGAAGTGCCTCCGCCAGCAGCCGTGGCGGCGGCGGCGTGGGGCCCGAGAGCTCGCTCACGCGTGGGGGGAACCCGGTCCGAGAGGGGCGTGGTCTACGAGGGGCGTGGCCTCGGGCAGCCCGAGCCCCGCCCGCCCCCTCCCCTGCCCTCCCCTCCCTCCGCGGCCCCGCCCGCGTGCAACAGTTTCCCCAAAGTTGCGGCCCCGGCGGCGGCGGCGGCGGCAGCCGGGGCTGAGCTGGGCTCGTGGCCGGGGGGCGAGGGAGGGCGGGACCCGCGGCCCGGCTCGTGGCCCCGAGTCGTTGGAGAGAGCCGGAGAGGAGCGGGGCCAAGGGGCCGAGGAGCAGAGCAGCAGCAGCGGCAGCAGCGGCAGCAGAGCGGAGCCGAGCCTGAGGATGGAGAAGCCGGCGGCGGCCCGGCGCTGAGCGCGGCGGAGGCATGGGCACCCGGCAGACCAAGGGCAGCCTGGCCGAGAGCCCCGGCGCGCCCCCCGCCGACCCGGCCCCGGCCCCGGCCCCGGCCCCAGACCCAGACCCGGCCCCGGCCCCGGCCGTCCCCCGCCGCCGGAGCTCGGCCCGCGAGCGAGGCGAGTTGTGGGCGGCGCTGCTGCTGCGCTCCGGGGACAAGGCGGCCCGCTCCGGGTCCGGGTCCGGGTCCGGGCTCGGCCTGCCCCCCTACCACCGGCGGGTGAGCATGATCCAGGAGCTGCTGTCGCTGGTGCGCCAGGGCCGCCAGGAGCAGGCCGGCGAGGTGCTCCGCCACCTGCGCCAGGTGAGAGCCCGCGGGGAGTCGGGGGGCACCCGGGAGGGACACTGAGGAGGGGGCCAAGCAGGGGTCTCGTGGAGCGGGGGGGGGGGGGGCGCACGGGGCGGGGGGGGCGTGAAGGGACACCGGGGGGGGGGGCAGGGGGGGGGCGGGGGGGGGGGGGGGGGGGGGGGGGCGCACGGGGCGGGGGAGACGTGAAGGGACACCGAGGAAGACGCCAGGCGGGAGGCGCACGGCCAGGGGGCGGCCTGGGGAGCGCACGGGCCAGGAGGGATATGGAGGAGCCCCAAGGAGGGGGCCGGGCAGGGGGCGCCTAAGGATGCCGTCGGAGGCCGGGCAGAGTCATAGGTATCCGGTTCACCGAGCTGAGATGCTGCTGGTGCTGTTTGTGTGGTCCCCTGCTAGGGCAGCCTAAAAAGGCAGCCTAAAAGGGGGAGCGGGATCCCCGCAGACTGCTTTCACCCTTTCCCGCTGGCCTGGCTGCCCTCCGAGGCAGGCGCGGAGACTGGGCTGCGCCCTCTCCAGGGGGATGCCCAGCCTTGCTGCTGTCGTTTTTGGCGCCTCTCACAGAGGGGCGCAGGACTTGGGCGGGGGGAGGCGCGGGGATCCCAGATGGCTCAGTCGGGGATCTGTTTTCTCTCTTGTATCAGAGGGCTGGATGTGTTCGGGAGGGAGGGCGACTTGGATAAGGAACGTGAACCTAGGGCAGGCAGGGCCGGGGGGATCTGAATGGAGGAGGGCAGGACATTTGTCCATACTGATCCCTAGGATTCTCCTGGGTCCAGAGAAGGGAGCCTAGGGTTAGGGGGTGGGAGACCAAGGAACCAGACAGCCCGGGGAGTCCTCATGAGTTGGTGCAGCTCTGACCCTCCTGCTCTCTGGGCTCCATTTTCTCTGTTTCTCCCCTAGTTTCAGCATAGCCAGCAGAAGGCACTTGGGGAGGGGGGACTCCTGTTCCTGAGGGGATCACAGATCAGTTCTCCCGCCTGCACACCTGTACCCACTTATACACATGTTGGAAGCAGCCAACATTGGAGGCTGGAAGCTGGGAGAGCCGGACTTCACTGCCCCCTAGGCTGTGCTAGAGAGAGGGAGGAAGACAGGATGCTGCTGAGAAAAGAAATGGGATAGATGGGACTGTGAGCAGACACATAGTCTCCCTCCAACTGTGTGGGGCTCTGAGCCTGCTCTTTGAACATTTTCACACACACACACACACACACACACACACACACTCCTACTTTAAAGGACAAAATCTGTACAAAATCACCTTCTCTACTGGCCCCTAGCTACCATGTAGCTCTCAAAAGTATGCTCTTCATTCACCCAGAGCATGTGGCACACTGGAAAGAGCCCTTCCTTGGGGTCAGGGACTCTGGAGTCTGGCTCTGCAGGGTGACCTCAGTCAAAGCCCTTCCCCTCTCTGGGATTCCCTCCTCAGTTTCCACATCTACGGTATGAGAAGGATACTTTGGACTAGGTGATCCGAGTTCCCTCCCAGTTCTGACATTCTGTGGCTCCAGCTAGCAAAGGGAGAGTCAGAAAAGGCAGGGAGAGCAGTGAGTTCTGTTCAGAGGCAGGTTTCCTGACAGAGACGAGCAGTGGAGACCAGAGCTCAGCTCCCCTGGGGTTCTTAGGAGCAAGGTCTCTGTCTGGACCTCTCTTCCCGATGCTGTTTCTTCTGGTGAGGAGCTGCCTGTCTGTCCTCTGAGCTCTCACTTGATGCATTTTGGTCCCAAAGCCCCAAACAGAGCATTCGGGAGAAATCCAGGCTGCTGCTTCTGATGATTCGGTGTCTAGTCCACACTGATGTGATTTGTCTGCCGTTCTCTCTGCTTCCTCTGGGAGGTGGAGGTGCTAACAGGGTTAGCGTTCTATGCCAGTAGATAGCAGACAGGTCTTCGTGGCGCAGCAATGGCAGGCAATGCCCCCTCCTTCCTGGCTCCATGAATAATCCCAGTTCTGAGGGGGATACATCTCTTCCCTTCTCTGGGTGTCAGTTTCTTCCTCTGTAAAATGAGGTGATTGGACTAAATCAGGGTTCTTACCTCGGGGTCCATGTAGATTTCAGGGAATCTGTGAACTTGGGTGGGAAAAAAATGGCATCTTTATTTTCAGCAGCCTTTATAGAAATTTAGCATTTCCTTCAATTATTTAAAACCATTAGTCTAAGAAAGGATCCATGGGCTTCATTAGGCTGCCAAGGGATCCCTAGGGGTCCATGGACATCATCAGGTTGCCCAAGGGGTCCACAGGGATCTCTGGGCTTCATCCCCAGGCTTCATCAGGCTGCCTGAGGGGTCCCTGGGGGTCCATAGGCT
This sequence comes from Petaurus breviceps papuanus, assembly GCF_028583685.1. NCBI lineage: Eukaryota > Metazoa > Chordata > Mammalia > Diprotodontia > Petauridae > Petaurus > Petaurus breviceps. Next base: position 15,528,003 of record NW_027185798.1, read on the forward strand.
TCATCAGGCTGCCTGAGAGGTCCCAAGGGGTCCATGGACTTTGTCAAGCTGCCTGAGGAGTTCACTGCCAAAGGCGGGGGAGGTCCATGACATAAAAGAGGTGAAGAACTCCTGGCCTGGAAGGTTTCTCAGGTTTCTTCCAGCCCTTACTTTTTATAGTTGTGTGATGTTATAAATGTGCAGCCCATTGTGTTCATTATCCCTTGAGAAGTTCCTGCCTTCCTAACATCGTTATGCAAAGAGGAGTCTGGGGCCAGGAGTCATTAGCTGAGTGACCTTGGGCAAGTCTCTTTATCCCTCTAGGCCTCAGTTTCCTGCTTTATCAATGGGAGCAGAAAACCAGAAGAAGCTGCCTTCTACAGTCTCCTTGTCTCAGATGCCCCCTGATCCCATAGTTTTCTAACAGTTGCTCCATATGTGAGGACACATAGATGCTCTCTGCAGATCTATTGAAAATCCACCGCCATTGGCACCTTTGAATGGAAGGAGTAACAAATTTGGGGTGTCCAGGTTTGAATCCTAACTCTACCATGAGCTTGCTGTGTGATATTGGGCAAATAGTGTCCCCTCACTGGACTTCTATACAGTGAAGGGGGTGGTACCAGAGCTGTGGTTCTCTCCTTGTGGGGGGACGTCATAGACTCCTTGCCTAGTGCTCTGGCCATCAGAATCATTGTTTAAATAAGTGAAGGAAGTACTCAATTTCAGTTAGAGATGAGTGAAAATAAAGATATAACTTTTTTCCATCCAAATTCGTAGACTCCCTGAAGTCTATTATCCACAGCTCCCCTCTGCCTTGTGGATCCCCAGAATCCTCTAGTAAGAGGATCTCTGTGGTCTTTCAAAGTCCTAAAGCTTTCTGAATCATCTAATCTTTGAAAGTTGATTCCTGGAAATTGGGAATCATTAGCCCTTCACCAGGTGGTCCTGGTCTTCGATGGCTTCATGGTCCAAGGCTCCCTGGCCCAGGATAGCATTGCTTTCTTTGAAAAACAAAACAAAACAAAACAAAAAAAACCATCTTTTGTTTTTTACATCACCTTTATTTCCCAAATACATCTCTGCTCCTGGCCCTATTCAATGACCTGTCTCTCCTTTAAAAAAAAGAAAGAAGGGAGGGAGGGAAAAAAGAAAGAAAGAAGGAAAGAAAGAAAGAAAGAAAGAAAGAAAGAAAGAAAGAAAGAAAGAAAGAAAGAAAGAAAGAAAGAAAGAAAGAAAGAAAGAAAGAAAGAAAGAAAGAAAGAAAGAAAAAGAAAGGAAGGAAGGAAGGAAGGAAGGGTTTTTAAAAAGTTTGGTAAAACTAACCAATACACCAACAGAATCCTACACTATATATAACATTCCACACCCATAGACCCCCACCTCTTCAGAGAAGGGCATGAAGTCAATTTCTTCAGCTTTTCCTCTGAGCCCATCCAAGATAGCATTTCGAGGGTCTGTCTGCTGATAGGGGGAACAGTGTTTGTTTCAGCTTGTACTCCTCGGAGAGTGGTCAGAATTCAGCTGGGCAGAGCTCTTCTCCAAGGCAGAGGAATGGCCCCAATGCCCTGACAAGGACCTTTCCAAGCCAGGGATCTGGGGGCTGCTGAGCCAGCTGGCATTCATTCCTCAGCTCGGGTTTCTGTATGGCTCAGCTGGGTTAGCCAGGTGGGTGTGTCTTGCTAAGCTATGAGCTGCAGTGGTTGGAGGGAGACAGGAATGCAGGGAGAGTAGAGGCTGGGAGCCAGGAGTCCTGGATTCTGCTCTTAGTCCTGACCCTTCACTCCCTGTGGGACCCTGAAGTGAAGTCATTGGGACATCTCTCGTTTTTCCACCCACTTCATGCCAGCTCAGTGTTGTTCCAGTCTCCCTGGGCCCACAGGAGTGAGAAATCACATGTGAGTGTAAACAGTAAAAACAGAAAGAGGCCACTACCTAAGAGTAGAATGGGCTCTGGATTTGTAATCAGGAGGCCTGGGTTCAAATCCCAGCTTTGCCATTGACTGTCTGACCTTGGGAAAGTCATTTTTCTTCCATTTTTCTTCCTCTCGGTTTCCTCATCTGTAAAATAAGGAGATTGGGCTACAGGTGGATTTTTTAAAGTCCTTTAGGATCATAGCAGTTGAACTGGAAGGGCCTTAGAGGTCATCTAGTCCAACCCCTTCTTTTTACAGGTGAGGAAATTGAGGCCCAGGAAAGCTAAGTGAATCACCAAAGGTTACATGGGCAGCAGGCAGAGGGAGGGAAGGAAAGAATTGCTTATAGAATACCTACTATGTGGGCTAAGTGCTTTTTCTAAGTATTATCTCATTCTGTCCTCACAACCACTCTATGAGGTAGGTGCTGTTATTAACCCTGATTTACAGGTGGGGAAACTGAGGCAGACAGAAGCTAAGTGACTTGCCAATCAGTGTCTGAAGCTGGATTTGAACTCGGGAGTCAGGTCTTCCTGATTGTAGGTCTGGCACTGTGTCCACTGGCCACCAGTTGCCTTAGAAGAGCTAAGATTTTAACCCAGGACTTTGAGCAGTGATCTTGGGCCAGGGTGGGCAAAGACCACAGACCAGAGAGGAGTCCAGCTTGGCTGCCACATAGAAGAGGAAGAGAGAAGCCTGGTGCTAAATGACTGACCTTCAGAGGCTGCATAGCATCAGGCAGTTACAAGCGCCCTGGCTCTGGACTCAAAGGGTCTGGGTTCAAATCTCCTCTAATGTGTAACTTTAGGTAAGTCACAGCCTCCCTGGCCTCAGCTGCAAAACAGATGGACTGTACTAGATGAGGTTAAGGTGCCTACCTACTCTGAAATTCTGGTTCTAAGTGTTTCTGACCAGCGGGTGCTTCGGTATGTCTGGACATTACTTACTGCTGTTTAGAAGGATAATCCTCTGGCCTAACAAGATGCCAAAGTACCTTCTGAATCCTCAAAGGAAGATCAGAGGATCAGCCTCTGAATCCTGAAAGGTTTGCTCTCCTCCCTCACTGTGCCCTCCAGTGCCCCTGGCTGGCCAGGACCAGTGACATTATTTGGGAAATAAAGGTGAGAGCAGAACGTGAGAAGGGCTGGGAAATTTCCCAGGCCCTCAGACCCACTTCAGAGGCAGCAGGTAGGGATTGGGGCCCTAGAGGTCATTCTGCTCAGCAGGAGCCACACGTGAGCCACACGTCAGAGCTGAACTAAGACATATCCATGCCCTAGGGAAATTATGCCACTTGTGTGTTACTGTCCACCAAGGAGTTTTAGCAGGAGCCATTTATAATCTTATTAACTTCCCCCTGACATTGTAAGTGGGCTTTCCTAGCTTTAAAGAATGTGTGCATTTAATATGACTCTTGAATAACAATAGAAACTGTATCTCATTAAAAACTACATACCCCTGCCATGTGTTTTTGCCCTAGGCACCTGCCCATCTTGTCTACCCTTGGTCCAACAATCCAGGTTGCCTACAAATCAGTAGTCACATGCTGGACAGTTCCTTGGCAACAGGCTGTAACTTAAAGGAAGGTGGTTGTTCCATATGTGCACGGGGTTGGGGGGGGGGGGTGGCCAAAAGGGTAGATGCTTCCTGTACTGTCAGGGAGGTGGGGATAGTGGAGTCCCTGGCTCACCTCAGCCTCTTGGCCAGTCCTCAAGGACAGAAGTCTGTTGGAATAGTAGTCATAGCTTGGATTTAAGTCAGATGGAGAGGGGTCAAGGTGTTCTCTTTGGAACCAGAGGACATGGGTTGGAATCTCACCCCTGTCACTGTGTGTATGATCTGCCTTCTCTGTGCCTCAATTTCCTTCTCTGGGTCAGAGAGGTCCCTTCTTGCTGTAAATGGTGTCAGCTAGCCCCTCAGGGGAGTGTTTGGAGGGCTTCAGAAAGTGAGCAGAAGAGATGGGCTAGTCCCTGGAGGGCCTTCTGGAGGAGGGAAAATTGGAAAGATGGGGAATGCTTGAAGAATAGAGAGGAGGGAGTGGCGGGGGAGGAGGAAGGAACTTCTGTGGGAGGGGGGAGTGAGGAGACTCATCATGGTCATGTGGGGGGGTGCACCACACTTTAGCCAGACATTCACGAACTGCAGTGTCAGGGTGTCCGGGATGGCAAAGGACCATGAGATGGGGCCATCTGAAGGCAGGTTGGAGGAACTGGGAATGTTCGGGAGAAGATCTGTCATGGAGAAAGAGATTCGATTTCTTCTGTTTGGCGCAACAGTTGGCTAATCACTTCCTTTGGAGGGTATTGTGACAAGTACAGCTGGACTAGGTGTCAGCTGAAGCCTCTTCCCCAGCTGAGTTGTAGTGATTGTATTTTGGGTGGAGAGCAACTCTAGGCTGGATAGGGAAGGGAGGTCTAATCACCAAGGGCCTTGGAAGCCAGGAAGAGGAATCTTGTCTGGTGCAGGAATCCGTAGGGAGCCATGTGGGCTTTGGAGCAGGATGAGATGAAAGAAGTGCTTATCAACCCTAGGTGTAATGACAGTGCCCCATCCCCCCACCCCCAAGGTACTGGGGTCTCAAGAAGGAGGAGAGTTTCTGCCACCTTCCCTTCCTGTCTCCACTTGTCAAAAACCTACCCTTCCTTCAAAGGAAGAAGACTCCAGAGACTTTACCCTAAAATCTCCCTGCTTCTCCCTGTAGGCAGGCACTTTTCCTTCTTCTGGACTCCCTGCCCTGAACACTTGGCTTGTACTTAGGACTGGTCACATTCTGCTTTGCATTCTGGGAATAATGATAATAACCAGTTCATGTTCTGTAGCAAACTAAGGTTTGCAAAGGCTTTCCTTACAACCCTGGGAGCCAAGGCCTGCAAGGATGCTTATCTCCATTTTACAGATGAGGAAATCATGGACTGGGGCGGGGAGGGAGGGGGGAAGCAACTCTCCCAGACTCATACAATTTCTAAAGCCTTGGAGCTAAGATTCAGAGCCAGGCAGCATGGTCAAGTGGTTAGAGCCCTGGCCTTGGAGTCAGGCTAAGAAATGGGTTGAGATCTCACCTCACTGTCCAGTTGTGTGACCCTGGGCAAGTCATGTCAATTTCCTTATCGGTGAACACTGGATTCCATGGCCTTGAAGGTCCTTTCCAGTTTGTCATGTGTAATCCTTAGATTGCAGAGCCCGGGGCTTTCTCTCGAAGCAGGCTGCCTGTCTCGTGCATGGTGTCTCCCTTTTCAGATTCCTCAGTGAAGAATCGAACCATGTTTTTGCCTTTCTGTGTCCCCCCAACACTAAGTGGGTGTGGTAGCTGTCTCACCATTGGTGCTAAATAAATGCTTGTTGACTGACTGGCCATGAGGGGCCTTTCCTGTGAGGCTGCCAACTGGTAGGCAGGTGTATTTGGTGAGTGAATGATTTGGATGTCAGGCTGAAGGTGCTGAGAGGGATGGATGGAAGAAGGGGAGCTTTCTGTGCTGAAATGGAAACAAGGATTTCCCAGTGTTCCCTGGAGACCCCGAAGGACTGCCCAGTGAATGTGGCCTGGGGCTTTGATGCTTTGTCTCAGCAGGGCTGGGGGGGGGGGCAGCACCCTAGTGGCTCAGGAAGGACAGAGCTGAACTCATTTCAAAAAGTGTTTCAATGACTTTTCAATCCACTTTGGGTTTCCTTTGTAACTCTATGCATTTTATTTTGTGCATTTACCAAGACTGTTCTGAGAAGAGATTTCATGTGCTTCCTCAGATGGCCAAAGGGCCGTCTGGACCCCAAAATGGTTGGTCTGGTATTATTCCCATTTCACAAACGATGCCCAGGTAGGTTAAGTCACTGAGCTAGGGAGTGTCAGAGGTCAGATTTGAAGCCAGCTCTGCCTGACTCCAAACCCAGCACTCTGTCTGCTACACCAGGTCACTGTACTCCCTGAAGAGGCTAATAGATGTGTCCAAGCTGTGATTAGCAGAGAGGGGGGATTTCCTTTATCTTGATTGGCCCCAGAATTGCCTGGGGTGAGAGTAAAGCACCCTTCAGAGTCATCCCCAGTGGAAGGAAGCCAGAGTCAGAGTGTTGATGATTGAGTCACTCTTGTGAAAGGACTTGGATTGGTGAGTGGGGTTGGGGCTCTGGGACAGGCCCAGAAACTGGTAAGTCCTTCATTTTTATGGAGGGGGGAATCTGAGGCCAGAGAGAGGGAGTGACTTAGGGTATGTTGGTTGATAGATTTTGAGGGGTGTGTCTGTGAACTTGGATGGGGGGAGGAGGAAGTGACATCTTTATTCCAATATAATTGGTTTCCTTTGCCATCCTATGTATTTTATTTTAAGCATTTAACAACATTGTTTTGAGAAGGGGTCCACAGACTTCCCCAGATGGCCAAAGGGGTTCCTGGCACAAAATAAGATTAAGAGCCCCTCTTTTAAATGTTCCAGATCTCAAGCTGGAGGGGACCTCAGAGGCCATCTACTCTAATGCACTCATTTTACACATGGGTAAACTGAGGCACAGTGACTATACCCAGGGTTGAACAGCTGACTACCCAGAAGAACCAGGAGGAGAACCCAAGCCTCCCATTCCAATGTGGCTTTAACTCTTCAGATGAGACTTGTCCATATTCAAGTTCTTGACTGTCCAATGTCAGCCTCCCCTGGGCAGGGGTGGGGAAAACGGTGACTGAAAACTTCCACCCCCCCAGCCCCGCCCTTCTTTGGGATCATAGAATGCTTTGAATTGGAAGGGCCATTGGTGGTCATCCAGTCTTGTCCCTACTCCACCCCCTTATAATTGACTTATTAATTTGTTCCTTTGGATTTTATCTTTATTGTGAATTTAGTCATTAACAAACACAAATATGTCCATATATAAAGAACAAAAGAAGATTCTATGTGAAACCAGGAACTTCTGTGATTTGCAACTTGTTTGTACAAAGTGTATATTCAGTGGAACAGAGTAGAAATAAAATTACCCTGTTTGCGTCCCCTTCTGAATTTTTGTCTTTTTATGTGTGGGGCATTTTTTTAAAGATTTTATTGATTTTTTTTTCTATCTCTACTGATTCCTACTACTCACTCCCCTCATAAAAGCCCCCATTTTACAGAGGACACAACTGAGACCTAGAGAGGGTAAGACTTGCCCAGGGTTATTCATGACTCAGTGGAAGAAACCATACTTGAAGCCAGATCTCCTGAGATGAGCATTTCCCCCTAGACCCCAAGGCTTCTTGAAGGGACCTCAGGAGTGTGAGTGAGTTGGACTGGGGAGTGGGAGGGTGTGGTAGAGCATGAAGGTGGTAGAAGGACCAGGGGACCAAGGCGGGGTGTGAGCTGTGAGGGTGGCTGTGGCCACAAGAGCCCCTCTTCCTCCCAGAGGAGGCTAGTGCGTTGTAGCAGGCTTGGTGATGAGGAGTCATCCTCAAAGAAAGATGCTCTTGTTAGGTGGCCAGGGGCAGGGGGGACACCCCAATACATGACTGAGCCAAGAAGATCTGAGTTCGAATTCTCCCTTAGACACTTGCCAGCTGTGTGACCCTAGATGACTGATAGAACCTGTTCATGCCTCAGTTCTCTCCTCTGTAAAATGAGGGGATTGTCCATGATAGCACCTGAGGCCCCTCCCAGTCCTTACATCTTCAATCAAGATCAAGCATCATTCTAAGAGAGCATGTGCTTGCTGCCTGTGAGACCTTGAGCAGCCAGACACGTTTTCACCCCCTGGATCTTAATTTACCTGTTAAACGAGGGGTGGGACTATGTAATTTCTAGCTAGAACCCTTTATTTTCTCAGAGGCTTTGCTTTCCTTTAAGAAAGAGGCAGTCATGTGGGTTTTTTTGGGGGACAGGGTATCTAGAGGTGGCTAGGTGCCTTTATCTGGGACTTAAAAACAAACATTACCTCCCCCCCCACCCCCATTCATAGGACAGTGGGAAGAACTTGAGTCTGGGCTCAAGGCCTGGATTCAAATCCCAGCTCTTCGTCTTGCTACTGTTTGATCTTAAGCCAATCATAGACCCTCTTGGGCTTCAGTTCTATGAAATGAGAGGGCTGGATTAGAGAGCCCCTGAGGTCTTCTAGCTCAAAATATAATCATTAGTTTCCAGAAAGTGCCTGCCTTTGGGGGAGCCCTTTCAAAGGCGGATGACAGGAGAAGTTTAGGATGGCTTTGAAGGTCAGGATCAGGGCCTAGATTTGAGTCAGGCAGGGCAGGGCTGGATGGGGTCATTCGGGGTGACTCAGGTCAGGCCAAACCGGCCCTGCCTGGTTCCAGAGCTCCTGGACTTTAGACACATAGTGAATTCTGGAGGCAGGGTGTGGCTTTGCATTATGGGAGCATGGACTTCCCCAGGATACCAACTCCAGGCTCTCAGGCCTGAAGTCTCAGTGTAATTCTCCCCTTTTCAGTCTCCCTCAGCTTCCACATCTAATTAGTCTTTCCAAACCATCCCTTTTCTCTCCACTCAGGTCAAGGCCACCAGCCTAGGCCATCTCTCATTACCTCTCTCAAAGACGATTGCAATGGCCTGGTCCTGTCTCCAGTCCATCCTGCAAACAGCTGTCAGATTGATATTCCTACAGCTGGGGCCTGGCTGTGCCTTCCCCTGGTCGGTAAGCTCCTGTTTCCTCTAGGACCAGCCCTTTACTCCTCGGCCTCTTCCCACCTTCCCAGGTTTACTGTGTACATGACTCCCCACCGCACACTCTTGGACCCTGGGTCGCTGACAGCATTCCCAGTGCTTCCTTACCATGGTGCCTGGTCCATAGTACTTCATGAATCCATGTGGAAAGATTGGTTTCCTTAGCATTTCAAGCTTTGCAGAACACCTTCCTTGGGGGGAAAAAACGCATGAGAAGTTGGCAGTGATAAGTATTGTTTCTCCCATTTTGTAGATGAGGGAACTGAGGGTTGAGAGAGATTAAGCTGTAATAATAACCTAGATAGTTTCCTTAGAGTTTTAAAGCACGGGCTTTCTTCCCAACAACCCTGTGGAGCAGGTTGTGGGATGTTTTATTTACCTCCATTTTATAGATGAGGAAACAAACTCAGAGAGGAGAATGAATTAATTACCTTTGACACAAAGCTAGTTGGTATCTGAGACTGAATTCAAGTTCGAGTCTCCCGGTGGGGCCCCTAAACTGCAGCATCAGGGATGCAGGTCAGGCCACTTACAGCACCATCAGATACTACCAGAAGTTCCCTGGAAAAGGAGGCAAATGTCATTCACTCCCCCTTAGGAATTGTACAGTGGAAAGGCTGGGGGCTCAGGAAACCTTCCTCTGTACCGCCCTCTACCACCATCCCCTCAATCCCCCTGGCTGTGTGCCCTTGAGTCCCTCATCCAGGAGGCCCGATGGATAGAGCTTGGAACTTGTCAGGAAGTCTCAAGTTCAAACCTCACCTCAGACACTTATAACCTGTGTGACCCTGGGCGAGTCACTTGACCCTTGTCTGCCTCATCTGTAAAATTAGGATATTGGGATAGCACCCACCTCCCAGAGTGGCTGAGAATCAAAAAAAATAAACACCTCCTAGATGTGAGTGCCGAGGAGGACCCTGGTGCCCTGTGTGTGAAGGCGCTGGCTTACACTGATCAGTAGAGAGCTCCTGCTGGGGAGGAGCAGGCCTCAAATCCCTAAGTCAGGGCTTTGCACTGAGTGACCCCTACAGCAAGCTGCAGCTGCAGCCCCCCCCCCCCCCCCCCCCCGCCCCCCCGCTATGCCGAGGCCCCCAGCTTGTCCAGGCCCCCCCAGCTCTGCTCAGCTCCATCTGCAAGGTCAGGCTCATTCTCCTGCCTTGGGGAGCCAGCCTGGGGCTGCTGCGGGGGTGGAGAGCCAGTCAGTGAAAGTGCTGGAGGGAGGCAGGCTGTGACTGATGTTGCTGCTGTTGCTGCTGTTGCTGCTGGCCTAGCTCTGCTTCCCTCCCTCCTGGGAGGTGGAGGGGTGGGGGCTGGCCCAGGTGCTTCAGGAATCCTTGGGGAGGGGGCTCACCTCTCTACCCCCCACTTGGCTGGGGCTGGCTGGTGTGGGAGAGGGAGAAGGGAAGGGAGGGAGTTGGCCATGCTGGGAAAAAGGTTCAAGAATTTGCATTTTTTCCTTGTGATGCTGAGGAGGAAATCCCTTTTGTCTGCTTCCTGCACTGGAGGGGACTGGCAGGGCAGCCTGGGGGAGGGAGGAGATTCCTTCCCACTGATTGTGAGCAGGCAGGCTCTGGCCCTGAGGGGAGGGATCTGGCAGCTAGCCTTGGTGCCTAGTGGCAGGTGTGTTCTCTGCCCCCTCTCCGCCCCCAGAGCCTCTTCTAGCTTCACCCTGGCTCCTGAAAGGGAAGGCAGTTGGCTTCAGTCATTCCTGGGCCTTTGTGAAAGCTCTTCTCCTGCCGAGATGATCCTTCACCCTTGGGGAAGGTGTTAAGTGACTGATCCAAGGTCAAACATCTGGACCTGCGGCTTGAGGGGCCATCCCAGCATTGAGTGTTTCAGTCAGATGACTTGGCATTCCTGAGGCTCGGTTTCTGCTTCTTAAGTCTTCTTGGATTCTCCTTTCTTAGGGCCACTGCTCCCATTATGGCTAATGAAAAGAGAAATCTCTTGGATGTGTATCCTCAGACACTCGCCAGCCTGTCTCCCTGGGCAAGTCACTGAAGCTCTCTGTGACTCACTTTCTTCATTTGTCAAATGGCCCTTGGGAAGTCTCGATCTTGCCTCTGCCTTCTGGCTTCCTCAAGCCCCAGCTCGAATCCCTTCCCTCAGTGACTGCCTCCCCATCTCCAGACAGAGATGGCTGCATGCTTCTCTATTATTGGGGCCGAGGCTGCATTTTGCCTCTGAACCTCTACTTACAATACTACCGGGTCTTAGTAACCTCTCAATGAATGCAGGTTGACGGACTGAATTTCCTTTACTAAAGACCTTTTAAGAACAGGAGAAAGCCTATCTGCACTGAGGGAAAGGCTGGGCCTCCTGGGGAGAAGTGGGATGAAGAGGTTGGCATCTGGAGGTGGGCCACCCCCTTCCCCTCTTGTCTGACTCCAGGGGTGGTCCCACTGAGCAGGACAGAAGATCCCCATGATGGAAAATGGCCTGAGAGAGCCGGGCAGACTGTCTCTGTCTCTGAAACTGTTGGCTTGGGCAGAAAGAGTCCACCATTTGGCCAGGATGAGCCCTTGGCACGACTACCAGGGGGCTTTGAGGTGAGGTTTGGAGGCAGTGGGGAAAGCAGAGGACCTGAGCTCCCGCCCTCTCTCTGTACTTGCTCATGTGACCTTGAACGTCCCTTCCAGCTGGACATTTCTGATTCTGTGACCCTAACCCTTGAGGATCAGATCTGACCCCTTTGTTTCTCAGAGGAGGTAGCTAAGACCCTGGGAAGAGAAAGGATTGGACAAAGTCACAGGAGTGGAGGGGAGGTTTGTACCCCAATGGAGGACTGGAAGTGTAATGTGTCAGCCAGTCAACCAGCAACATCCATTAAGTGCCTACTATGTGCCGTCACTCTGCTAGGGGTTGGGCTACAGAGACCAAAAGGAAACAGCCCCTGCCCTTGAGGGACTCTCTCTCTGGAGAGAGGCATGAGGGCTTAGGCTGCCTAGCAGGGCACAGAGCCAAGAGCAGAGAGGTGATTCCTGGGGCAGACCCCACCTGGAGCTGGCTCTTCAGGTCTGAGTGCCAGGCTTGAGAAGTGCATTGCATCAGCTGGAGAGTGTCTGGACACTCCTGAGTCTGTGCCCCGTGCGCCATGTGCCTGCTGGTTGGAGGATGGAGGAGGGGCATGTTTGGTCTAGGTAGAGGTTTGGAGGGCCACTCCTTGGAGAAGCACTTGGCCTTCTGCTCGGCCCCAGAGAGGATAATCAGGACCTGGGAGGGGGCCTGGCGAAGGGAAACTGAGGCGTGATATTGGGGCTGTAACACGGAGGGGGTTGTCCAGGTCTGGGTTGGGGCTAACTGGCTACTGAAGGCCCTGCCAGCTCTGAGATGCTGTGGTCTCCTCCAAGCACACTGTGGACCCTTGGGGCAGCTACAAAGGCTAGACAAGGCAGTGCCTGCCTTCTGGGGTCACAATACTTGGTGAGGACTTATAAGAAGGGGCATAATGGGGATCAAGGAAGGCTTCTCAGAGGAGGTAACATTTGAATTGGGCTTCAAAGCATGGGTAGGTACTGAATAGAGGGGGAGGGTGGTATTCAGAGCCCAGGGAACAACCTATCTAAAAGCATTGGGAGAGTGTGGGACCATTGATTTGGGACTGGGAGAGACCTTAAGGAGCCTTTGGTCCAGTCCTTTCCTCCAGAGATGTGAAATGACCTCGTGACCTTGCAGAAGGTCATACAGATAGGAAGTGGTCAAATCAAGGTTCATATAAAGCTTGGGGCCCGTGAAGTTGGGTGATGCCATGGAAAGGTTTTCCTGGCTATGAATCAGAAAACCAAGCTTCCAAGCCTCAGTCTGCCCCTTAATAACTAGAGGCGTGCAGGCAGCTCATGGCACAGGGACACAGCACTGGGCCAGGAGTCAGGAAGCCCAGAGTTCAGATCTAATCCCAGATGCCTACTGACTGTGTGACCCTGGGTAAGTCACTGAACCTCTGTCTGCTTTAATTTCTTTAACTGTGCAAATGGATTAGAGTGCCTCCAAAGTCCCAGCTCCCAGCTCTGTGATCTCTCAGGAGTTTCCACCTTTCTCAGGGTCCTATTACAATAGCCCTTCAAAGCTGCCCCCATGTAACCCCCATTAACCCTCACAGGGATGAGGGCTGGACTCCCTGGAGGGGCCGCCCTCTGCCCTGCCCCCTCCTATTACATCCCCTCTGTCCTTGCAGAAGGGGGCGGCCAGTGGGAGCCAGGGACAGGGCAGCTGCTTGGTGCAGGGGCACTTCTGTTCATCATTGTCTTGTGAGTGCCTGGGAGCCTGCGCCCATCTGCAAGGTCTGTCCCAGGGCAGCTGGGCTTCAGTGTGTGGCTACCCTGGGCATATTTTACAAGTTGCAGCATCTGGGCTGTTTGTTTGCATCTGGTTTGGTTTGATTTCCCTCTGCTTCTCTTTTTCTTGGTTGTGGTTGGATTTCTGGGAGAGCCTGGTCTGGCTGGCTGCTGGCTGTGTCTGCTGCTGAGAGAGGGAGTAGGGGGGAGGTGGGGGGGGGGGGGGAAAGACAGACGGAGACACAGAGACACAGAGACAGAGAGAGACAGAAACAGAGACAGAGAAAAGAGTACAGCCAGGTCCTTGAAAGGGATGAGAATGAATTGTCTCCATTGACTTAATGGGAAAGAAGGGGGAGCCAGCAAGGAAAGCATGGGTCAGAGCTGAGCCTTAGCATGCCTGCAAGCTGTTCTAATACAAACTTATCTGACTGCCTAAACTAAGAAAGAAAGGACCAAGTCAGTGACTTTCAAACTTGATGATGCCTTTCTTCCTTCTTTCTTTCCTTGCTTCCTTCCTTTACATTTCTTCATCAGTACCCAAACCCTTCCTCCCTCTCTTTCTTCCTTCCTTCTTCCCTCCC
>NW_027185798.1:15541778-15590341 GCF_028583685.1 Petaurus breviceps papuanus
CCCCCCTCCTCTCTCTCTCCTTCTCTCTCCTCTTCTTTACCTTCATTGTCTTTCTACAGCTTCTCTCTGCCCCCCCCTCAGCTGCCATAGAAAGGCTCAGAGACGGTTCCCCAGCTGACTGTGTCTACCCCCCCTCTTGTGGCATTGCAGTGATGGGATTCCCTGGAGCAGGCTGTGGGGCAGGACCACTGGCCAAGCAGCTAGGACTCCTGGGTCCCACTGATGATGCCTCTGACTTGGTGTGGGACACTGAGCCACAGAACCCATTTGGTGGCCTCTGAATGGAGCATGGGACTTTTCTGGCTGGATTCACATCTGGGCCTCAGGGGGTACCACACTTGGATTTCTTTGTGATCTCCGTCCTCTGATTCACACACACACACACACACACACACACACACACACTCACACAACTTGTTGCTTCCAGGATCTCAGGCAGTGAGACTGGATTTCTTTCTCCTCTTTTATGCCAAAGTTTGAGCTAGAGGCAGCTAGAGGGTCTGACTGAGAGAGCTCTGGATGTGGAACTGTCTGAATCGTGCCTCAGACACATAGAAGCTGTGTGACCCTGGGAAAGTCACCAAACTGCCCAGCCTCAGTTTCCTTGCCTGCAAGATGGGGGTACTAATAGCTTCTCCCTCACAGGAATGTGGTAAGGATCAAATGAGATGAAATAGAAAGTATTTTACAAACCTTAAAAGTGCTTCTGTTCACATGGGCCATTATGATTCAGCAGCCAGCTTCTCTGGTCTAAGCCTTCCCTAACTCAGCTGGCCAGCAGCAGCCATAAGCCCGGGAGTGGGGAGCTGGGCAGGGGTAGGAGAAGGCCTCTGAAGAGCCCCCGAAGGTATTGAAAGGCAGCCTGGTGTAATGGCTAGAGTGGACAAAAGCCTGCCTTCAAATCCAGGCCCAGCACACACTGCCTACATGACTCCAGGAAGCCATTGAACGACAGAGACGATGCCAACCTGCACTATCAGAGAGAGTTTCCTCCCCTGGGAGGGCCCAGTCACTGTCTCTGTTCTCTTTACTGCTCTCATCATCATCAGGGAGCTCCTGATCTGCCCCACCTTACATTTAAATTAATGCAACATAATGTCTTACAATTCATTACATACGTTAATACTACATTAGAGTCATTCCCAAATTCCCAGCCCCACCTCCCACACACTCACCTCTGACCTGCCGTTCACATCCGGGGGTGTATGTCCTTTCCTATACCCATAACCTTCCACCTCTTCAATTCAAGGAGCTTCCTTTCATCAGCTTTTCTCTAGGGCCATCCTGTGTGGATTTTCATGGCCATCTTTCTAGTCATCTAGTGCCCATGTGTATGAGTATGGGGTGGGGAAGATGGTATAGCAGAAAGAGGTGGCTATTATTGACTTGTTTCTGTTGTCTCCAACTCTCTGTGACCCCATTTGGGGTTTTCTTGGTGGAGATGCAGGAATGGGCTACCATTTCCTTCTCCAGCTCATTTTACAGATGAGGAAACTGAGGCAAACAGGGTTGTGATTTGCCCAGGGTCACACAGCTAGGAAGTGTCTGAGGCTAGATCACTCACACACACACACACACACAATGTATATGTAAAACCATTGCGTACATACTTCCTTTTATCAGTTCTTTCACTGGAGGTGGACAGTATCTTCCTTCATCGCTCATCTGTAGTTGAAGGACAGCATTGCTGTCACCATGTACAGCACTCTCTTGGTTCGGCTCACTTCACTCTGCATCATTTCGTGAGTCTTTCCATGTTTTGCCTGTCATTGTCATTTCTTACAGCACCGTACCATTCCGTCACAATCATGTTCCACACCTTGTTCATTCCATCCTTTGTGAAATGGGTGGCTTGGACCACATGACCTCTAGGATACCCTTCCAGACATAAAAGCTATGAGCCTATGAGAAGGGAGAAAAAGCCCCACCCTCTGTGCCAGGGCCAGGAGGAGAACTCAGGTGTCCAGCCCTTCATCTCTGTCTTCTCTCCAGACCTGGGGGTCCTGGTTTTGAAGAGAATCATAAAACTGAGCCCCAGTAGAGATGTTAGAGTTCAACTCTATTATTTATTTATCAGAAAAGAAAATTGAGGCCCAGATAGGGGAAGACACTTGCCCAGGGTCACAGGTGGCAGGACCAAGATTTGAATGCAGTCTCCTGACTCCCAAGCAAGGGCTCATTCCCGTTTCTTGATGGCTGCTGCTGCTGAGGGCCCTAGGACCACAGGACCCTGGTGGGGGGGAGGCACATACCCAGATTTTGGGGGAGGAGCACAAATGGAGAAGAATGGTGGATTAGCTCTGAAAAGATGAACTGCTTGGAGGCTCAAAGGAGTTTCTGGACATGGAAGGTGGCAGAACTGAGTTTGAATCCTGCCTCAGACACTCCCTCTCCCTGAGAGTCAAGGGAACCTCTCCCTCACATATGTTCTGCATGTTTGTCTGTTTGTCTCCGACTCTCATTGAAGTTCAGAGGCTGCCCTTCTCTCCCTCCTTTGCCCAAGCTCTTTCCCTCTCTGTTTTTGAAATCTCTGACCTCATCCCTGCTAGCTCCCTTCCTATCTGCCCACTCACTTACCCCCTCAGGTTACACAAATTCCCTCCCACCTAGGAGGCCTGGAGACTGGAGGATGAGAAAGTATTTGAGGAGAGTTGTCCCAGCCCACTTCCATCCTCCCTTAATGCTGTTCTTTGTTGGGCCCCAACTTGAGTGTACAACCAAAGGCAGGGCCTTTTAACACTGCTGTGCCTCAGTGTCTCCATCTGGAAAGCAGAACCTTGGCCTCCAGTCTCAGGGATACTCCAGCATTGGAGCACCGTGCAGACCAAGTACAGGGCCAGTGGGGGTTTAGCTGGCCACCAAGGTCAGTAGGAATCAGTAGTGTCATATGCCAGCCTAGGCATATCCCCCCAGCACCCCCCATGAGCCCCTCCAGTTTGTCACCATTCTCTTGTCCCAGCTTCAGGAAGAATGCCTGACAGGATAGGCTCCATCTTGAACTTAGAATGGCTCACACCAGGGCTTCTTCCCTTTCATCACCTAGCTGCCCAACCCCACTCATTACACCACCACTTGACAGAGTTCACTAAGTCACATACACTGGGCTAAAGCCACACCCACTAGTACAAAACTAAACATCCCTAGAGTGGTCTGGCTGCAGGAGCTGGGACCACCCCAACAGCTGTCAGCCCTGCTGAAGGCAATCAGTCAGTGTACAGGAAGTCCTAGAGGGGTGCCTCTGTCACTAGGGATCTGAGGCCAGCAGCTTGCCTCAGGTCATCCTGCCCAGAGAACCTTTGCAGTTTCATGCTGGTGATGGTTTCAGGATCGTGGGAAGCAGGAAATCGCCCCCCTCCAAGGGGGTGATCTTGCTTCTACTGTCCTGTTATGTGAAATTTGTGAATTACCATCATACTGTCCATTTAGGTTTGGTCCTGAAAATACCAAGAAGTCCAGGGAGCCCTGGCTAGAGGGACCTTGCTGGTCAGCCTGGAAGGACTCAGGGCAGGTCAGAATTGGCCAGGTCAGGAGCTGGCAGCCATGGGAAGGATTGTCCCCACATGAGAGGGTTATTGTCTGAGATCAGATCTGGGAGGCACCCATGTCTGTTCTGCAGCAGGAAGAAGAGGCTGCCAGGGTCCTCTCTGTTCCCTGCTATTATTAGAACTTAGGTGCCCTTTTTGTGACTTTGGTGACTGGCTCAGAACATCTAGTACTGGCCAGGCAAGTCAAGTGTGTTGGAGTTGCATATATTCTCATCAAACAGCCATCACATAGGGAGCTGCTGAATGTCTCATTAGGGCCAGCACAGGTTAGGGCAAGTAGGTGGCACAGTGGATAGAGGGCCCTTCAGAGTGAGGAAAACCTGAGTTTAAATCCAGTCTCAGATACTTACTAGCTGTGTGACCTCAGGCAGGTCACTTCATCCTATTTGCCTCAGTTTCCTCATCTACAAAATGAGCTGGAGAAGGAAATGGCAAGCCACTCCAGTACCTTTGCCAAGAAAACCCCAAATAGGGTCACAAGGAGTCAAACATGACTGAGAAACAACCACAATCACAACCACAACCACAACTGTCCAAGGTTTGGTGGTGTAGGGATAGGCGTGTTATAGGATCACAGGATTACAGCTCTAGAACTGAAAGGGACCTGAGTGGGGAAAGCCCACCACCTCCAGAAGCAGCCCATTTCACATAACAGAATGTTAGCACATCAGGATGGAATGGTAGCTTATCCATGCTGAAGCTCCCTAGTTTTTAATCAAGCATGTATTCAGTGCCTGTTACGTGTCAGGTGCTATGTTAGGTCCTAGGACTATAAAGCCAAAAATGAAACAGTCCCTGCTCTTGAGAAACTTACATTGTATCAAAAGAGACAACATGTTTGCAAACAAATTAGAACAAGGTAATTTTTGTTTCTAGTCCCTAGCAGCTGGGGAATTTGGTAAAGCTTCATGTCGAGGATAGTTGAGCTGAGGTTTGCAGGAAGTTGCAGCTTCTGAGAGGATGAGGAGGGAGTGCTTTCCAGGCATGGGACATAGCCATCGCAAAGGCCACGTGTGAGGGAGAGCAAGTTGGTCAGTTTGACTGGACCAAATTCGGAGCCTCTTCCTCTTTGCCTTCTATCCAAGCATCAGGAATCACCTGTCCTCTTTTCCTCACTCTAATCAGGAATCAGTTTCTTCTCTCAAACTCAGTCACTCAACTAGATGATCAGTCAGTCAGCTAATAGTCAATAAACATTTATTAAGTACCCTGCGCTAAGTGCTGGGGTTGCAAAGAAAGGCTAGGAACAGTCCCTGCCCTTGGGGAGCTTACAATCTAATGGAGGAGACAAGAAGCAAACAAATATGTACAGACAAGTTGTGTACAGAATAAACAGGCCCAGGGAAGGCCCTGGAATTAAGAGGGCTCGGGAAAGGCTTCCAGTAGAAGGTGGGACTTTAAGAACACTGGGTTTGGGGCCGGGGGACTGAGGCACAAATTCCAGCTGCATCGCTGCTTGTGTGACTTTGGGAACAATTCTTGGGACCTTGGTTTCCTTGACAGGAAAATGAGAGATGAATAAACTATGGGAATTAGGAAAGGTCTCATGGAAAAGGTGACACTCAACCTATTATTTTATTGAAAAGAATGATTTTTTCACAGGAAGTATATAGATGGAAAGAGAGATGCCATTAAAAGATAGTAATTTCACCTCTCTAGGCCTCAGTTTCCTTTCCTAGTCTTCAATACTTCAAGAATTGGTGATTTTCACAGTGTGTGTACTCCTTTCACCAATACAGATAGCAGTTCCTCTAGGTCCTAATGGACGTCCTTTACAACCTTCAAGATCTTGCTGCGTTTGAGAAAAGGCAGTTCCTTTGGCCAACTCTTGGACCATGAGCAAAAAGTAGACACACACACACACACACACACTCCAAGTCCCACCTTCTTAGGAACTCCCAGAGCTTGGGGAGGTTACTTATGATGCCTTTAAGAATCCAGGGCGCTCAGGGGCGGCTAGGTGGTACAGTGAATAGAGCACAGGCCCCTGAGTCAGGACAACCTGAGTTCAAATCCAGCCTCAGACACTTAATACTTACTAGCCGTGTGACCTTGGAAAAGTCACTTAATCCCAATTGCCCCAGCAAAAATCCCCTCAAAAAACCAAGAATCCAGGGCTCTCTCAGATCCAGCTAACTGTACCATCACCTTGTTCCCATCTCTCCATCCCGTCCACAGTGATCATAGCACCATAGATTTGCAGCTGGAAAGCCCTTCAAAAGCCACCTAATCCAACTCTCATTTTATAGCTGAGGAAACAGAGGTCCAAGGAAACTGACGTGCCCAACCTCAACAGCTAGTAAGTAAGCCATAGAGTTGAGATTTGAATCCAGGCCCTGTGACTTCAATACATTACTTACCCCCCCCCCCCCATTGTACCACGAATATTATGAGACCCTTTGTTATCTGCCTTGCTGATATCTGGGTGTACTAGGTCTTAAGCATTTCACTGTCTAGTAACCCAGTCAAAAAAGGAGACCAGTCTGTTATAACTTGTTCTCAGTGAACCTGTGCTGGCTCCTGGTAAAATCTCTCCCTCTCTGGAATGCTCCTAAACTATCTGTCTAATAAAACATGCAAAACTTTGCCAGGGACTGCTGACCTCTTCTCCGACATGTCCTTCTTCTTTCTCTTTTTGATGATGTTTTCCCCCCCCCCCCCTTTTCCCCTTACCCCAGGCCCCAGGGCTCCCCTCCCTGGCCTCTAGGCTGGTTTCCTGCTAAATTCTGAATTTTTCACTCTACCACGGTTCTGCCTCTCCTACCCACTTCAGCCCAGAGCAACCTGTTCATTTCTAA
This sequence comes from Petaurus breviceps papuanus, assembly GCF_028583685.1. NCBI lineage: Eukaryota > Metazoa > Chordata > Mammalia > Diprotodontia > Petauridae > Petaurus > Petaurus breviceps. The sequence continues at coordinate 15,548,122 of NW_027185798.1, forward strand.
AAAGCCAGCAGCTTCCACCAGGGTGCTAGGAAACAGTGTCAGAACACCCAAAGATAGCTAGGCTGTCTGGCCTCCTGCCAAAGGATATTGGGGACGGGGGCTGAGAAAACTGGAATCGTTGGGTTTGAAGGGAGCTGACAAGGTGGGGCTGGGGAAGGGGGCATTCTCAACTCTCTTTCCTTTGGCCCCAATACCTTGATCTCCTTTGGAGTTTTCATTCTAGTCATCGGTCCATACATACAAACAACACTAATAATTTGCATCAATATTTGGAGATATATTTTGGGTATTGTTATTAAATGGAGAATTCATGCCTCTCCTTTAAATACATCATTTTAAATGTATCTTTTTTCATTCTCAAGCAGCACGATTGGGCCAGTTAATTTGCTTCAAGTGAACATATCTCCAATTTTATACTGAGATTAAAGGGAAAATAAGATTCAGTATATAGAAATTTACTTTATAGGCATCTTCAATAAAGTAAGGGGCACCTGTATTGTCTAAAGTGTCAGGAGTTCTGAATCTGGACATCTATGATTCAGATATGTATATTTTGGTTATTGTATTTCAGCATAATTCAGCAATATAATTATACAATATTGTAATTCAGCATAACAGATGGTACCAGACCACCAAAGGGGGACCAGAGGCACCCCTGGACTGCCAGAGGGGGTCCATCGGCTCCCTTGGTCTGCCAAAGGGAGACTTCAAACCAGAAAAGGATAAGAATCCCGGCTTGATGCTCTTCAGCAATCCATATTTAGTTTCTTCTAGTTTCTCTGAAGCAGTGTGGGACAGTGGATAGAATGTGAGATTTGAAGCCATGGGGCCTAGGTTTGAGTCTGGGCAAGCTTCTGCCACTTGCCAGCTTGGGTGAGGCCTCAGGCAAGTCCCCTGGGCCCAAAGGATCATACATTTGAGAGCTAAAAGGCACCTTAGAGGTTATGGGGCATAGGCCTCTCTCTTTTTTTTTTTTTAATTTTTTTAGAGGGCAATCGGGGTTAAGTGACTTGCCCAAGGTCACACGGCTAGTTTTTGTGTTAAGTGTCTGAGGCCGGATTTGAACTCAGGTCCTCCTGACTCCAGGGCCAATGCTCTATTCACTGCGCCACCTAGCCGCCCCAGGTCCCTCATTTTACAGATGGGGAAACTGAGGTGCCAAGAGATGGCTCAGCCAATCATGAAGGTATGAGCTGACCTCTGGGGGCTTCAGTCCCCCCTCTGTAAAGAGGAGGGGTTCAGACCAGTGGGAAGAGTCAGAAGGCTTGCATTCGAATCTCTCCTCCACTAACCGTAGGGAGTTGTTTTTCTTAGTTTCCTTGCATGCCGTATAAGAGGGTTGGGTCTGGAGACCTCGGAGGTCCCGCTGGTCCTCCAGCTGTCTGAGGAGGCTGGGCTAGCGGGCACCCAGAAGAGCTGAGTTTGTTTTAACTCTGACTCATTATCTGTGTGTCCCTGGGTAAGTCATTAATCTCTCAGTGTCCCGAGGCTTTTGAGTCCAGAACAGATGCAATTGGTAGGAGCAAAACTTTGGTGGGGAACTCCCACATGGTTTCTAAGGCCCCTTTCAGCTCTGTCTGTGAATTCAAATCCTAGCTCAAGCACTTACTAGCTGAGTGGCCTACCTCTGTCTGCCTCAGTTTCCTTATCTGTAAAATAGAACAAATAGTTGAGATCCCACCTAGTGAGCAGTTGGTTTTGATTGAGCTTTGGAAGGTCCAACATATTCCACATTCTGCCAAGTGGGTGGATGTATCCTGAAGGGCAGCCCACATGCCCTTAGAGATGGGACATAAGCTGTGCAGCTTGTGGGGCCAACATAGGACAGCTGCTCCTCTGTCCCTGGGCTGCAGAGCTCGGTGAACCAGCGAGAAGCTACCAATGGCACCAGCAGATGCCAGTTTCGTCTGGCTCTGTCGGCCTCTACCCTGCCTAGCTCTTTTCTCCTTGGCTGTGGCCTGTGGCCAGCTCACATAATTCCTGACTGAGAGAGCTCTAGACCCACATGCTCTCCAGAGACTTCAAGCCAGTTGGCGGTTCTGACTCCTAGAGAAAACAGAAGTGTTCCTGCTGGCATGGGGAACCAGGGCTGGCACCTGTCACTCTCATATACAGTCAAGGCTAGAACAAAGCAAAAAACAGCCTAGAGGGGTGGGGGTGGGGGAGCTTCTCTGCAGTCTGAGGAGGGAAGGCATTTGAGCCCAGGCAGGGCTGGCAGATGCCCAGGTGGGCTGGGCAAACCCTGTGAACAGATGGTACTGTTTGGAGGGAAATACACTCGAAATCAGAGTGGCAGAAGGCTGGAACTAGAGAGGAGACATTAGGGAGCATCGAGTCCAACCCTTTCATGTTATAGAAAAGGAAACTGAGGCTCTGAGATGCTCCATGATTTGCCATGGACTTGGACTCCAGTTCTTTCTCTGCTATATGGGGTGGCACATGAATGTACATACCCGATCTCGCAGTCTCTACCTTCAAAAAGTTGGGACCATTTGCTAAGAGCTCCCCCCTCTCTTCTCCTCCTCCCAGTCTCACATCCCTCCAGTATTGTCCTCCATTATCTCCTTCGCTGTGATCTAGGACAAAGAGCTTATCCTTCTCCTTGGCCCTCCCTATTTTTCTGTCTGATTATTGCCTCTGTCTGGTCTTCTTCACTCTCCTCCTCTCAAGTGATCTCTTCCTCCAAACACGCCCCAGCTCACCTCATCCTTAAAAACCTCTCGCTGGATCCTGCCATCTTCTGCTGGTTATCATACCAATATCCCTCCTCCCCCTTCTCAACTAAACACCTTGAAAAAACCATCTACATGAAGTGCCTCCACTTCCTTCTCAGCCCTTTATGACCATCATTCAAGTGAAATCACTCTCTTCAAGGTTCTCAACAGTCTCTCAGTTGCCAAACTGAGGATAGCAGTCTTTTCTTAATCCTCATTCCTCTCTACAGCCTTTGAAAATGCTGGCCCCCTTCTCTTCCTGGGCACTCTTTCCCCTCTGAGTTTTTGTGAATATTATTCTCTCTTGGTTCTCTTATGGATTGAGAAAACTGCCTTTTCTAGATCTTCATCCATGTCATGCCCACCAGGATTGTTACACACATGGTACATATCATCTTCCTGGTTCTGTTTGCTTCACTGCATCAGTTCATGTAACCCTTCCCATGCTTCTCTGAATTCTGCACATTCCTTGTGGTTTTTAATCACATATTCTATTCTGTGCATGTTTGCTTAATTGATCCTTACCCCTTTGTTATTGTTTTGCTACCACAAATGGTGCCACTAGGAATATTTTGATGTAGGGAGGGATATGTATGTGCCCCGCAGTGGGATCGCTGAACCCAAGGGTATGGACTTTTTAGTTACTTTCTCAGCATAATTCCAAATGACTCCCCAGGTGATTGGGTCCCTCTACAGCTCCATCAACAGTCATGGGCCTGTGTTTCCTCAATCACGGAAGGATTTTCTTAGTACAGAGAGCTGCCAACTGAACAGAGTTCAAGGGTTAAGGTTAGGAATGTTGGAGTCGGAGGTTCCCTTTGAGATTATTGTGCTCATTTCCTGTCACTGTACAGAGGGACAAACTAAAGGCCAGAGTAGTTAAGCAACTTTATCCAAGGACACACAGCTAGGGACTTTATTGTTGCTGTTCAGTCATGGATGACTCTTCGTGACCCCATTTGGGGTTTTCTTCATGGAAATAAAGGAATGATTTGCCATTTCCTTCTCCAGATCATTTTACAGGTAAGAAAACTGAGGCAAACAAGGTGAAGTCACTTGCCCAGGGTCACACAGCTAGTAACTGTCTGAGGTTGGATTTGAACTCAAGAAGATGAATCTTCCTGGCTCCAGGACCAGTGCTCTATCCACTGCTCCACCTTGCTGCTCAAAGAACTTCATCAGCAAAATGTGTACCTTAAGCTTTCATGGCTCAACATTGTACAGGGAGAAGCAGATAGTTGGGGAAGGTTTGGATAGTCCTGCTACATAGGAATGCAAGCTTGTCCCTCCCCTCCATTGCCTGAACAATTTCCCAATAGCCTGGGTTTGACCCTTGTTACCCAGGTTGCTGGGGTGGAGTATCTGCCATAGGGTCCCTCTGTTCCTTAGGTACTAGTTCCTGCTTCTGATTACCAGAGACTAAAAAAAAGGGGTGGGGGGCAGAAAAGAGAGAAAGAAGTTTGGTCTGTCTGGTGGCTTAGGGATGGGCAGGATTCTGAGTCCTCGTCGAACTACAGAATGCCCAGGCTGAGAGGAATCTTAGAAGTCACCCAGTCCGACCTGTCATTTTGCTGAGAGGAGAGGTGATTTGCCCAAGGTCACACAACTAGTCAGTGTCTGAGGAAGGATCTATAATCACAGGCTGTGGTTTCCAGGCATAGCTCTCCATCCACTATGCCTGGTGTAGAGTGACCTTAATTGGAAAAAGTAGATACCTGGAAACCAGGGCTGATGGGGGAATTGTGGAACAATAGTAATAGCTCATGTTTCTGTGGTACTTTGAAGTTTATAATGTATTACCTTGCATGTATTGTCTCTTTAGAGGCGATTATTATCCCCATTTTATAGATGAGGAAAGTAAGGCTCTGAGAGGTTTGGAGACTTGCCCAAGAGGTGGGGGCTGAGGCAGATTTGAACTCTGGGCTCTCTGAGTCCAAGGCCAGTGTTCTTTCCATTCTGCTCTGCAGCCTCTCACTTAAAAAGCCTGTAGGGGAGACAGAACCAAGATGGTGGAGAGAAGCCAGGAAATTACCTGAGTTCTCCCCAATTTCCCTCAGAAACAATGTTAAATCAAGCCTGCAAAAAGATTCTGGAGCAACAGAACCCACAAAAAAATGGAGTGAAAAAATTTCCCAGCTTAGATAACTTAGAAGGACTTCAGGGGAGGTCTGTTCCACTTGGGTGAAAGGGGAACACAGCCCTGTGTAGGTGGTGTCTAGGCAAGCCAGTGAGAGGTTCTTGGCTGCCACAAAGATCAGCAACAGGGACCCCTCAGTCCTGGGTCAGTAGGCCAGTGGCACAGCAGGCCAGCTGTGAGGCTTCCAGACCCAGCACAGAAGGCAAACTGCCAGCCTCAGAAACCCAGTGCAACAGGTGTAACTGGGTGGGGCCACACTAGTGGAGTGGGCAAGTCCTAAGCCCCAGAGGCCTCAGCACAGAAAGCCAGTGACCAGGCCCCAGGCCTGTAACAGCAAGCACCCTAGCATACCCAAGATGGCTGCTAGCACAGGTTCTTTGATCTGCTTTAATAAAGGAAAGCAACTTAATTTTATACATATATATACATTTATAATTTTATATATGCATACATATATATCATTCACTAAATTCATTAAAGTCAGCACTCTAAACTTCAGAAAACACAAGCAGAAATTACAAGCAGACAAAAAATACAGACAGAGAAAATAACACAATTCAACAGACCAACAGACAAGGCATTTAGGAGTCTTACCATTACATACATACATACATACATACATACATAAATACATACATAGTTACTAGAAAAAGAAACACCAACATCTGGGCTTTCAAAGCCAGGAGGCTCAATGGCTACCCAGAGTCTCATCTGGCCAAATCACACAGCTCTTCCCATGAGTGAACCCCAAAGCAAGACCTCACCTCAGAGTACATATACCCTTCTTAAGGTGTCAGAGGACATCACAACCTTTGTGACCCATTGCCTAGTTACAAAGTAACAAAAGGTATGGGCCTTCCAGAAAAATAAGCCTCCCCTGAATCAAGCCCCTCCTATTGGGTTCTACTCAAGTCCCATTAAGGGACAGAGAAGATCTTCAACATCCCTAGACCTATTAAGGGGCAGGGAGGATCTTCAAATTCCTTACGACTCTAAGGCACTCAGTGCAAGAAGCTTGGAGCAGTGCCCTCAGTGCCCCAGGAGCAGGGCTTAACTTTAAAAGTCACAAAACAGGTTAAAAAGTTAGCAAAAGTAAGAGTACCGGCTCCAGTGTTGGGACGACCTGGAGATCAAATCCCGGGCTCAGACACTCAGCACCACACCCAGAAATAACCAGCCGTGTAACCTTGAGCAAGTTACTTAACCCCGATTGCTTAAAAACAACAAAAAAAAAAAGTTAGCAAAAAACAGAAAAGAGTCCTGACCATAGAAAGCTACTATGGCAACAGGGAAGACCAAAACACAAATTCAAAAGAAAATGACAATGTCAAAATGCCTACATGCAAAGCCTTAAAGGGGAATATGAATTGGTGTTAAGTCCAAAAAGCATTCTTGAAAGAGCTCAAAAAGGATTTTAAAAATCAAATAAGAGGAGAAGAAAAATTAGGAAAAGAAATGAGAGTTATGTAAGAGAGAGTCAGCAGCTTGAGAAAAGGATAAAAATTGACTGAAGAAAACAATTCCTTAAAAAGTAGAGCTGGTCAAATGGAAAAGGAGGTACAAAAGCTAACTGAAGAAAGTAATTCATTAAAAAAATTAGAATTAAGCAAATAGAAGCTCATGACTCTATGAGACATCAAGAATCAGTCAAACAAAATCAAAAGAATGAAAAAATAGAAGGAAATGTAAAATATCTCATTGGAAGAGTAACTGAACCTAGAGATAATTTAAGAATTATTGGACTACCTGAAAGCCATGAATAGAAAAAGAGCTTGGACAGCATCTGATATCCTAGAACCAATAGTACTTTTAAAAAATTCACCTATCACCTCCTGAAAGAGATACCCAAATGAAAACCCCAAAGAATATTGTAGCCAAATTTAAGAATTTTCAGGTCAAGGAGAAAATACTGCAAGCAGGCAGAAAGAAAAAGTTCAGATATCAAGGAGCCACAGTCAGGATTAAACATGACTTAACAGCTACATTAAAAGATCAGAGGACTTGGAATATGGTATTATGGAAAGCAAAGGAGCTTGGATTACAACCAAGAATCAAGTATCCAGCAAAATTAAGCATAATCTTTCAGAGGAAAAGATGGATATTCAATGAAATAGGGGACTTTCAGACTTTTGTGATGAAAAAACCAGAGCTGAAAATTTGATCTTCAAATACAAGACTCAAGAGAATAATAAAAAGGTAAACAGGAAAGTAAAAAAACATGTTATTCAATAAGGTTAAGCTGTTTACATCCCTACATGGGAAGATGATATATGTAACTCTTGAGAACTGTGTCTCTATTAAGGCAATTAGGAGGCCTATACAAAGACAGAGGGTATGGGTATATAGTTGACTTTGATTGATGCTACTTAGAAAAAATTAAGGGGTGGAAAAAAAGGATTTTTCTGGGAGAACAAGAAAGTGGGAGGCAGAATAGGGTAAATTACATCACATGAAGAGGTACAAAAGACCTATTATAGTAAAGAGAAAGAAGGTAGGGGGTGAGCATTGTTTGAACCTTACTCTCATTGTATTTGGATCAAAGAAGGAATAACATACACACTCAGTTGAGTATAGAAATTGATCTTACCCTATAGGGGAGTAGGAGGGGAAAGAAAAGGGAGCAAGTTGATAAAAAGGAGGGCATATTGAAGGAGTTTGTGGTCAGAAGCAAAATACTGGTGAGGAGGGACAGGGTTAAAGGAGACAGAAAAACATAAGAGAAAAAATAGGATGGAGGGAAATACAGAGTTAGAAATCACAACTGTGAATGGGATGAATTCTCTCATAAAACAGAAGCAGATAGCAGAGTGGATTAAAAACCAGAATCATACAGTATGTTATTTATAATAAACACATTTGAAGTAGACACAGAGTAAAGGTAAAAGGCTACAGAATATATTATGCTTCAGCTGAAGTAAATTAAAAAAGGGCGGGATTAGCAATCCTGATCTCAGACAAAGCAAAAGAAAAAAATAGATCTAATTAAAAGAGATAAGGAAGGAAACTACATTTTGCTAAAGGGCACCATAGACAGTGAAGTAATAGCAATACTAAACATAGATGCACTAAGTGGTATAGCATCCAGATTCTTAGGAGAGAAGTTGTGAGTTATAGGAAGAAATAACAAAACTACACTAGTGGGGGACTTCAATCTTCCCCTCTCAGAACTAGATAAATCTAACCACAAAGTAAACAAGAAAGAAATTAAGGAGGTAAATAGAATTTTTTAAAAGTTACATATGATAGAATTTTGTAGAAAATTGGGTCTAGAAATGAATATACCTTTTTCTCAGCAGTTCATGACATCTACATAAAGATTGGCCAAGTATTAGGGCATAAAAACCTCACAATCAAATGCAGAAAGGCAGAAATATTAAATACATCCTTTTTAGATCATGAGACAATAAAAATTACATGTAATAAAGGGCCATGGAAAGATAGACTAAAAATTAATTGGAAGCTAAATAATCCTAAAGAACAAATTTGTCAAACAACAAATCATAGAAACAATCAGTAATTTCATCAGAGAGAATGACAATAATGAGATGACATACCAAAATTTATAAGATGTAGCCAAAGCAGTTTTTAGAGGAAATTTTATATCTTTAAGTGCTTACATGAATAAAATAGAGAAAGAGGAGATCAGTGAATTGGGCATGCAACTTAAAAAATTAGAAAAAGAACTAATTTTAAATCCCCAATTAATTAACAAATTAGAAATTCTGAAAATCAAAGGAGAGATTAATAAAATTGAAAGTAAGAAAACTATTGAACTAATAAATAAAACTAAGAGCTGGTTTATGGGGGGAAAACCAATAAAATAGATAAACCTTTGGTTAGTTTGGTTTTTAAAAAGGAGGGCAGCTAGGAGGCACAGTGAATAAAGCACTGTCGGAGTCAGGAGGACCTGAATTCAAATCTGGCCTCAGACACTTGATACACTTACTAGCTGTGTGACCTTGGGCAAGTCACTTGACCCCCATTACCTTGCCTTCCTCCCTAAAAAAAAAAGAAGAAAACCAAATTACCAGTATAAAAAATGAAAAGGGTGGATTCACCAACAATTAAAAGGAAATTAAAACAATAATTAGGAGATATTTTGCCCAACTGTATGCCAATAAATCTGACAATCTATGTGAAATTTATGAAAACTTAGAAAAATATAAATTGCCCAGATTAACAGAAGAAGAAATAAAATACTTAATCCTGTTTGAGAAAAAGAAATTGAACAAGACATCAATGAACTCTCTAAGAAAAGATCTCCATGGCCAAATGAATTTACAAGTGATTTCTACCAAACATTGAAAAAACAATTAATTCCAATAGTACATAAACTATTTGGAAAAACAGGTGGAGTCCTACCAAATTCCTTTTATGACACAAATGTGGTGCTGACACCTAAACCAGAAAGAACCAAAACAGAGAAAGAAAATTATAGATCAATTTCCCAAATGAATATTGATGCAAAAAAATTTAAGTAAAATTTAGCAGGGGCAACAAGGTGGTGCAGTGAATAGAGTGCCAGCCCTGGAGTCAGGAGGACCTGAGTTCAAATTCAACCTTAGGCACTTGATACTTACGAGCTGTGTGTCATTGGACAAGTCACTTAACCCTAATTGTCTTGCCTTCCCTCCTCAAAAAAAAAAACAACAACAGTTTAGCAAAGAGATTACAGCAATTTATCATAAGGATAATACACTATGATGAGGTGGGATTTATACCAGGAATGCAGGAATGGTTCAATATTAGGAAAACTGTCATCATCATTGGTCATATCAATAACAAAGCTAACAGAAATCATATGATTATCTCGATAGATGCAGAAAAAGCTTTTTGGCAAAATACAGCACCCAAAAACACTAGAGAGCTAGGAATAAATGGAGTTTTCCTTAAAATAAGTAGTATCTATCTAAAACCACCAGCAAGCATTATATGTAATGGGGATAAGTAGAGGCATTCCCAATGAGATCAGGAGTGAAACATGGATGCTCATTATCTCCACTGTTATTCAATATAGTATTGGAAATGTTAGCTTAACAATAAGAGAAGGAAAAGAACCCAAAGCAATTAGAATAAGCAACGAGGAAGCAAAACTATCACTTTTTGCAGATGTTATAATGTGACCTCAAGGTCACATGTGGGTCTCTAGGTCCTCAAGTATGGTTCTTTGACTGAATCCAAACTTCACAGAACAAATGTGGCTCCTGTGGAAGCAGAGTCAGGATAGCACAAGATTTAGCAGCTTCTACATATGTACAGTATAAATTTCTAGAGGGGAAAGGAGCTAGGATTACAACCAAGAATCACCAACCCAGCAAAACTGAGTATAATCCTTCAGAGAGAAAAAATGTATATTCAATGAGATAGAGGACTTTCAAGCATTCTTGGTGAAAAGACCAGAGCTGAATAGAAAATTTAACCTTCAATTATAAGACTCAAGAGAAGCATTAAAAAGGTAAACAGGAAAAGGGAAATCATAAGGAACTTAATAAGTTTAAACTGTTTACATTTCTACACGGGAAGATGATCTAACTCATAAGATCTTTCTCATTATAAGTGTAATTACAAGGAGTATATATAGACAGAGGGCATAGGTATGAGTTGAAAATGAAGGGATGATATCTAAAAAATCAAGATTAAGGGTGAGAGAGGAATGTACTAGGAGAAAGAGAAAGGGAGGGGTAGAATGGGGGTAAATTATCTCACATAAAAGAGGCAAGAAAAAGCTTTTCTAGTGGATAGGAAGAATGGGGAGGTAAGAGGGAGTGAGAGAAGGGAAGAATTTATGACCAAACAAGAGATAGAGAACATTATGAAATGCAAAATGGATAATTTTGATTACATTAAATTAAAAGGGTTTTGCACAAACAAAACCAATGCAGCCAAGATTAGAAGGAAATCAGAAAGCTGGGAAACAATTTTTACAATGAGTGTTTCTGAGAAAAGCCTCATTTCTCAAATATATAGAGAACTGAGTCATATTTATACAAGTCATTCACTAATTGACAAATGGTCAAAGAATATGAACAGGCAGTTTTCAGATGAAGAAATTAAAGCTTTCTATAGTTATATGCAAAAATGCTCTAAGTCACTATTGATTAGAGAAATGCAAATTAAAACAACTCTGAGGTACTACCTCACATCTATCAGATTAGCTAATATGACAGAAAAAGATGATAAATATTGGAGCAGTTATGGGAAAAGTGGGACACTAATGCATCGTTGGTGGAGTTGTGAACTGATCTGACTATTCTGGAGAGCAATTTGGAACTATGCCCAAAGGGTCATAAAACTGTGAAGCCTAATAGAACTAATAGGTCTGTATCCCAAAGAGATAATAAAAAAGTGAAAAGGACCCACATGTACAAAAGTATTTATTATCATTTATTGTCTGATTTGATCTTTAAAACAACCCTGGGAGATCGGTGCTATTATTATCCCCATTTTATAGATAAGGAGACTGAGACAGAGATTAACAGTGCTAGCAAGTTCTGAGGCAGGATTTGAACTCAGGTCTTCCTGACTCCACTTGAGTGTTCTACCCACTCTCACCACTTATGGGCATTGTTTGTTGTTCGGAAATTTTCCGGCATCAAACGAAGATCTGCTTCTTTGCAGCTTCCCCTCCTTGCCCCTGCTTCTTACCATCTGGGGCCACGAGGAACAAGTGCCCTCTCACTCCTGTGTGGAGGCAAATAACCCGAACAACAGCTCGCTCTTGCTCTCTGTCTCTCTCTTCCCCCTCTCTTCCCCCCCTCTGTCTCTCTGTCACTGTCTCTCTCTCTCTCTCTCATTCTCTCTGTCTCTCTCCCTCCCCTCTCCCCTCCCACTCCAGAGCTTTCAGGGCTCAGCGACCTCTGAACCAAACATTCCCCAACCTAGAGCCTCTTCTCCCAGAGCCTTCTCGGCAGAGTCCTGCCACCAGCCTCCCCTCGGATGCTGCCCATCCTGCCTCCTCAGCTGGCTCTGGCATCGAGTCTTCTGACCTCCCAGCATCTCAGGAGGTTTGGCCAGACACCGAATCTGAGCTCATCGTCTGCCTGTCCGCCCCGTCTATTCGGGTCTCTCAGTCTGGACTTTCATCTTTATAGGTGAAGAGGAAAAAAAAAATCCTCCTGGACCGTGTGGCTGGGCAGGGGATGCGCTGTCACCAGCGTGGCGGGGGTTAAAGGAAACGGGAGGAGCCAGAGACCCGCAGTCCAAGCCCCCGGAGAGGCTGTGAGGAGGGGGAGGTGGGCAAGGCTGGTTTAATCGTTTCCAGATGTGCGACTGCAGCCTCCCTTCCCATGGGCAGTGTCAGGGAGCGCAGGGAGACAAAGGATCAGGCGCTCCAAGTCTCAGGGAAAGAAGGGGCTTCTAGGGGCGTCATCACTCCTCCAAAGGACACCAGATCTGGAGGCAGAGCACCGATTTCAAGTCCTGATCCTATCGTTTACTCTCTATGTAGCCTCAGCCAAGACACCTACCTCCCTTTTCTGGGCCTCAGTTTCCCGTTCTGTAAAATGAGGGCTTTGGCCTCAGTACCTCTGAGACTCTGGTTTCTTCCACGGGGAGTCTTAGACGGAACAATGTCGGGCAGGTCTGCTTCCTAAACTTCCTCCAATGAATGAGAAGTATTGGGCTGAGGCCCTCCATGTTTTGGGGGCTCCACTGAGGTCCTTTCCGGGAGAGAGAAGCTGTGACTTTTGCCCGGTTCCTCTCTCTCTCCTTCCCTGGGGAATCCTGAGTCATCTAAGACCTTGAGCCTCATAGGACTCCTTGAGGCCGTGATTCCAGACCAAGAAGCCCATGTTCCTCACTGCTCTCTCTCCCTCCCCCTTTGAATCCTCCCCCAAACCTAGAATACAGATGAAGTATGTTACAGTGGACCAAACTCTGAAATGTAGGGTTTGAGGATCTGAGTTCAAGTTCCAGCTTCCTTGATAGCTACCTGAGACCACCACTGCAAAAGCCTGGGCAATCTAGAAAGCCTGCCTCAAATAACAACCAAATCTCTTGTTAGAGGAGACCTGGGATCTTGGGATGCTGATTGGAGGGGGGGAGATCCTAGGGCACAAGCTAGGGAGGCTGCAGAGGGAAGGAGAAGGGCAAGGGGGGGAGCAGCATCCCCGGGGGGGATGCCAAGGAAGCCTGGCCATCTGGCTTCCTATTTTAACTAATTCATCTTGCTAGCTAGGTGCTATGTGCATTTGTTTCTTCCTGCTAAAGGAAGTACCAGGGCCATGAGTGCCCTTTCAATTTTGGTACCCTGGAGAGAAGTCAGGGTTACCCTGCTGTCTTCACCGGCTGGCTAGATATAAACTGTGTGATCTTGGGCTAGTCATTTCATCAGATTTTTCCCCCTTATAAAATCATAGTTAGACTAGGCAGTTGTTAAAGCTTACTCCAGCTTTAATCAAGAGTGGAGAGGGGAGTTAGAATTTGTGACTTCTAGGAAGTCTGGGGGAATTCCCTGTAAGAAACCCACCAACACTAATGCATATTAGGAAGTCTTCTGTAGTTTACAGCCTTAGAGGCCTGGGGAAATGAAAGGCTCAGTGACTTTCCCAGGGTCACACAGGCAGCATAAGGCAGAGTCTGTCTGAGTTTGAAGGAATCTCTCTAGTACCAGGCTTCCTCCCTTTAGACAACAGTTTTTAAGGGCACACTGAGAGACATTCAGAGTGTGTGTGTATGTGTGTATGTGTGTGTGAGAGAGAGAGAGAGAGAGAGAGAGAGAGAGAGAGAGAGGGAGAGGGGGACAGAAAGAGAGACAGAGAGAGACAGAGACAGAGAGAACACACACATGCACTGACCTTGAAACTCAGAAGCCCTGGGTTCCAATTCCACCCCCCTCCCCCATGCATTCGTGAACACTAGCCACATGTGATCCTGGCTAAGTCATTTATCTTCTCACTTCCTCTGGCCTCTCTCTTAAAGTTGCAGAGAAGGTGCCAACATGCATTGGGAGATAATTTTCTCATCTGGGAGTTTCCTCTCTCAATGAAATCCCCAGCATGGCGTCATCCTTAGCCTGCTGTGTGCAGCACATCCACTCTGCCAGGCCCTGGAGACTGCAAAGTTTAGATAAGATGGGCCCTGCCCAGAAAGGGCCCATGCTTTACCAGGGCCATGAACACCTACAAGACATGTGCAGTGTTCTAGGTTCAGTACATTGGACAGTCACAAGACAAAGGACTGTGTGTAGGAGAGATGGGGCTTGGGTGGGACATCGTTAACAATGGGGTGACAGGCAGGGGGCTTGAGGGAGTTGACTTTTAAGTGTGGGTTGCATTAAATGACCTCTGAGCACCCTAGACTCCCAAATCTGTGATATTGTGATTCTCAGTGGAACTTTAAAGGGTCAAGAGGAATTCAGCAAGTGAGGAGGAGGAAGGAGGGTGTTCAGGCACATCATGATAATCATATAGTGATTATTACATATATAATATATTATTATGATTTTCTGTTGTCGTTGAGTTGTTTCAGGGATATCCAACTCTCTATGACCCCATTTGGGTTTTTCTTGGCAAAGATACTGGAGTGGTTTTGCTATTTCCTTCTCCAGCTCATTTTACAGATGAGGAAACTGAAGCAAACAGGGTTAAGGGACTTGCCCAGGGTCACATGGCTAGTAGGTGTCTGAGACCACATTTGAACTTGGGTCTTCCTGACTTCAGGTCCAGCATTCTATCCACTGAAGCACCATGTTGTGGAATGCCTCAAATGGCAGTCACAGGAGTATGAATGTTTCCCAGGAGACAATAGGGAGCCCCTGAAGACTTTTAAACAAAGGAGTGACTTGTGCCCAGATCCATGTGTAAGAAGAAGAATTCCAGCAACAGGATGAAGGACTAGAGTGAGGGAGAATAATGGAAGTGAGAAGAGACCTGTAAGGAGGCACCATCTAGGTGGATGCCAATGAGGGTTTTCATTAAAGTAGTAGAATGAAGGGATGGAATCTACAGATGAAAATGAGAGGGAATGGATGGTCTTGGGGGCTTGGGGTGATTGATCATTGGATCCTAGAGTAGATAGACAGGACCTCCAAAACCATTTAGTCTAACCTCATTTTATAGAAGAGGAAACTGAGGCCCACAGAGGTTGAGTGGCCCAATGTTAGATTGGGACAAAGTTGGAATTTGAACCCCCATCCTCTGAGTTCAAAGCCAGTTCCTCATTCCACTGGCCCATAACCCAGTCACCCAGGTAAATATCCTAGCAATGATGCCTTTCTGGACATTTCCCTCTCTCATCCAGGATCTAGGGATAAGGAGAGGGGCTTGAACTGTGAACTCATTAGGCAGCTCCTGCTGAGCACAGAGAAGACTACTGCTTACCACTGCTTACCACATTGACTTCCCCCTCCCCATTTCTTAGCACATCACCCTTTCTGCTACTTACTGCAAAGGTTAAGTGACTTGCCCAAAGGTAGAACTGGAACCCAGATCTTTAATACTCCATGGCCAGCTCTCCTGCCTCCCATCACACTCTCCCGATACTGATTTGGTAACCCTCATGACATCTCTCACATTCACCACAGGTCTCTTTTTATGTAACCTCTTTGCCCTACCTAGGGCTTCCATCACCTCTCATCCCTAAGGGCTCCTTCTCTGTCTCCCAAACTCTCCTTCCTCCCTTCTCCAATCTGCCGAAATCATTTCCCTAAGGCACATGTCTGGGCCTGCTGCTCTCCTGCTCAAGACTTTTCAATGGCTCCCTATTCCCTGTGAGGTTCTTCGCAATCTGGATTCAGCTTTCCAGGTTTGTCTCCCATTCCCTCTCTTCACACTCCTGCATGTTCTAGTTAATCTACACTGCTATTTGTTCTGGAAGTGTGAAAATTCCCAGTCTCATCTTCCTGTACTCCAAAGAATTTTTCTTCTCTCACTAAAACATGGCATCTTAGATGGGCACTGGACTTGGAGTCACAAAGGTTTCAGATCTGGTTTCAGAACCAGTCTTGGGCAATCCAGTGAGCCTCTGTGTCCCCTAATCTTCCTGTGCCTTGTTTTCCTCAGCCGTAAAATGAGAGGTTTGGACTCAGTGGCCTTTAAAGACCCTTCTGGCACCACACCCAGGAATCTCTAAAGCTTGCCTGATTCTTCCTGCCTCTTACCGTTCTCTCCCTCCCCTAATTGCCTCCTGTGGACATGCTGTACCCATAGAACACCAGCTCTTTGAAGGCTTGGGCTAGTCTGCGTCTCTGTAATGTTAGCAGACGTACTTTATGCTCAACATGAACCATAATCCATTTTTGTTGACTTGAAATGAAATTCAAGCTGTCTCTAAATATCTCAAGGGTAATTTGGAAGATGAATTAGCCCATTCTGCTTGCCCCATAGGGCAAGGCTAGGAGGTGAGACCCCACCCCCCACACCACCGTAATTAGAGCCCATGCTACCATGTTCCCTTAGTGTTCAGAGGTGGGGGCAGCATAAAGGAAGGGGAAACTGCCTCTGGTTAAGGGAGATTCCATTCTGGATGGTAGAGGCCTTCACACCTCTGCCATTGTCCTCTCTCCTCTTCCTTGGTCCCTTTCCCCATTCTAGGGGCTCTAAAGACAAGGTGTTTCTAACTGACTTCCTGGCCCAGCCCCTGGGATCCTCCCAGAAATCACCAGGACCATTCACAGATACTCTCCCAGTGGCCTCGAATGGCAGAGCTTATTGGCCCAATACTATCGTTAAGCCCAATAATCGAATTTCGTAGAAGTTTGGGGGCAGGGGAAGGGAATGCAAGGGGTGGATTGAGGGGAGCAGGCAGGAACTCCAGACTCAGGGTCATTTGTGAGGATGGGAGGTGGGGTACGTTGGCTAGCTCTGATGCTGTCTTCTCTCCTTGTCACCTCCCTGTCAGAATGGAGAGCAAGTTAGCTTCCTTATCCAGCATGACTCACCCCGGCTTTGTAGAAGTGAGAGCCAGAAGGCTGGGCCCAGATTCCTACAGATTTAAGCCAGCTGTGCCAGCAGCCACTGGCCCATAGGCTTGAGGCAGGGGAAATAGGAAGGAACTCAGAGCTTTCTCCGTGAACATTCTAGGCAGGGGAGGAGGGAGGAAGGAAGGTGAAAAATCAGGGGGTCCCAGCATCATGGACCTGGAGCTGGAAGGCACCAAGGTCATCAAGCACAACTCCCCCATTTTAGAGATGAGTAAACTGACATCTAGTGAAGTAAGATGATTCACCCAAGGTCACACTAGGTTTGAATCTCCAGCTCCAAATCTAGCACCTGTTCTGTCTCACCATCTGTCCCACCCTCTAGGACTTGGGACCAGTTTTTCTCATCTGGGAGCTAAGGGACCTCAAAGGCCATATAGGCTGACTTTCTTATTTCACTGATGGGGAAACTGAAGTTCATAGAAGGTTAGCGGCTTTAGTGATCATTGACCTAGTTAGGGGGCCACCTAATCAAATGAGATACTAATTGTCTAGCGCTTAGCCCAGTGCCTGGCACATAGTCAGCACTATAGAAATGTTAGTTATCATTATTGTCCAACATGCTGATTTTACAGGGGAGGAAGCTGAGGCCCAGGGAGGTGCCCAAGGTCACACAGATTAATTAAATGTCAGAAATAGGATTTGAACTCAGGTCCACTCTGCAGGGTGTGGGCTGGGATTTTACAGGACAGCCAGTCTTTTCCTGTCCCTCTGAAATACTCCCTGCTTACTTCACATTGCCTAAACTGTTCTTAGCAGAGTCTTATTCTCCAGTGAAGACTCATATTTAAAATGCAGTTGTCTCTGACTGGCTACACATTCTAAAAAAAATGATTGATATCTTTTGATTTCATATCATTTTCCTTTCTAGTCATAGCCCTCCCTTCTCTCATGCCCAGAGAGCTAGCACTTGTAACAAAGAAAAGAAAAAGCTCAGCAAAACAAACAATAAACCAACTCTGATAGTGGATGCAGTATTTTTCACCCATAGGCCCCCACCTAAAGGAGAAAAGCACACTTTCCCTTCCCTTCCTCAGGGCCAACTTGGTCCTTCAGCTTACCCAGTGTTAAATTCTGGGTTGCTTCTGTGCTCCCATTTGCCTTATTGAGTTAACACATTCTTTCTTGAATAATTAACACTTTGATTTAAACTTATCTATTCCCCACCTAGTTATCATTTCTTTGGGACATGTTTCTATAATAGGACAGTGAACACCTGAAAATGACATAGGATGCCCAGGGATGGGAGAGAAGCCACAAAAAAAGGGAGGCTGAAGACTTACCTTTACCAATATGGTAGCCTACAACATCTCACTTCTCACTTTTGCCCAGTGGGGGCCCTGTCTCTAGCATTGGGGCTTATAGTGGATAGGGAAAGAGGGAGTACACAGGAAGAGCCCAGTTCTTAGCTCCTCCAGTAGAAAGACTTTGGTCTTAGAAGAATCAGATTGCATGCTGGATTGGAGTGAGAAGACCTTGGTTGCTTCTTACTTCCTGTGTGACCTTGGACAAATCTCTTCCCCTAGACAGGCCTCACTTCCTTGTCTCTAAAATGAGGGGGTTAGACTGGGTGGCTTCTGATACCTCTTCTGACTTTTTCCTGGTCTGAAGGCCAACTTCTCCCTTTTTATAGGCAGAGAAGGGTAGGCATATACCAGAGGAACAAAATCAGTTAGTTAGCCAGCGATGGAGGGCCATACCTTCCTGTCCTCTGTAAACTCTGAACTGTGGCCCTTTACCCTGAGAAGGGCCCTCCTTGCTTGGAACCAACAGCAGGTGGGGAGGCCCATCCCATTTAGCAGGGGCTGCTTCCTCTGGAGCTCAGGAAGCCTTCTGCTCTGCTCCCTTTCTAAACTGACTCCAGGCTGAGTCGTGATCACTGTGTTCCTTTCCCCAGGCCACTCCTTCTGGGTTGGTGTTTATTTACTGCGACTGCTGTTTCTGTTTCATGAATTTTAATTAAATTACTTTCTGGGGTGGCTTCAGAGGCCCCTTTCATGCAAAGGGTTCAATTTCTTTGAATGCTTTCAAACCAAATTAAGGAAAAAAACCCAGTTCTGCAGCCCACTTATTGAGACCCCTGAATGGAGACAGCTGGGGCTGCCAGTAGAAGGTTAGCCTGTAGGCATGAGGAGATGTTTGTCTACTCATTAACCCCAAACGAGGTCAGGAGGCAGGGGGGGCAGCAGCAGTGGCAGCAGGGTGGGATGTGTCTGTCATCGGTGGTTCTCAGACACGCCTGTAAGCATTGCACTGACAAAGCCCTGAGTTAGGGACCATGGCTACTCTAGGGAAGCCAGATCATGGGTGATGATGGGAGGGCAGAGAATAGGCTAGGGACCACCCTGTTTGTGTGAGCCTAGGCAAAGAGAAGAAGAAGGGGAAGAGAATATGCATTTATGTGGTACCTACTATTTGCCAAGTGCTGGACTAAGCACTTTACAAATATTATCTCATTTGACCTAATTTCTTATGGCTTTTCACTCCCCTGTTATCAAGGAAATTTCTCTCAAATAATCCTAGTTCTGCTCCTCCCCTGACAGAGAGGAGATCAACACAGGGTACAGAAGCATATACTTTTTGGACATGACAGCTATTTAGATTTGCTTTTGTTTGATTATACTTCACCAGGCTTATTTGTTACAAGCAGTTTTGTTTTGGGTTTTTTTTTTTAATTTCTCTAGGTTAGTTGTGGGGGTGGGGTTGGGGGAGGGAGCAGCAAGCACCAGGAAGAAAGGGAGCAGCAGTACTGATGCCAAAAAACCACAACCGTTGTAACATTTTAGAAATGCACAAGAGGAAACAAGGCATTTCAGAAGGAAGCACAGACCAACAGGACAGTTTTGAAAGTTACATGTAAAAATTTTTTTAAAGCAGCAGCATGGAATGAAGAGTTCTATTTTCATATACATCCCTGTGTGTGTGTGTGTGTGTGTGTGTGTGTGTGTCCCTGGGTGATGTGTCTCTGGATATTGTATCCCTGTGTGATATGTCTTTGGATATTGTATCTTGAGTGGTGTGTCTCTGGATAGTATATCTCTGGATATTGTGTCTGTGGGTGATATGTCTCTGGATGATGTATTTCTGGGTAATGTAATCCAGGACCTATTCCCTGCTTCTCCCTCTTTCCCTTCGCCATGAAAGACGCTAAGGTTTCAATGGCCAACAACTTTCTAACAAGTAGAGCTGCCCAACAGCAAAACTGGCTGCCGTGTAAAGCAGTAAATTCCTTATGTCTGCCAGGCAGCATTCAAGCACAGGCTTCCAACCACCTGTCAAAGATACCGTGGTGGGGCTTTCTGCATCAGGTAGGAAGTATGGCCATGTTGCTGCTCTGCTCAAAAATCTTCACTGGCTCCCTTTGCCTCTGGAATCCACATTTACAAACTCCTTGGCTTGACAGTCTGTGTGGCCCTTACCTTTCCCATGCTCTTTGGCTGTTCTCTGAACATTCTCTGTTCCTTTGTGTAGGCTGTGCCTCATGCCTGGTGTCCCCTCTCTCCTCACTGTACCTCTTGGAATCCTTGGCTTCCTTCAAAACCCAACTCAGGTCCCGCCTTCTACAGGAAGCTTTTTCTCTTGTTCCCAGTTGTTAATGCTTTCTTCTTAAATGAATTACCAATTTGCAGACATGTTATTCCACCCACCCCACCCCCCAAAGTGGAATGTAAGTGCCTTGGAGCCAGGGCTGGTTTTCAGTTTTGTTTTCATATCCATAATGCCTTGTTCATTGGAGGTATTAAATACTTATTGATTTGTGTTGTGTTCTGGTTGGGCTAGGAGAACTCCAATGTTCCTTCCAGCACTGAGAGTAAGGCCTCCATGAGAGGCCTATGTTGGGCCTTCTCCCCTTTCTCCCCACCCCAATCCATCAGCCAACAAATAGGAGATACAAAGGCCCAGTCATTTCCATTCAAAGAGAAAAATAATGAGTAATACAAGGGAATCTTGGTTAAGTAATACCTTAAAAGGAAGATAGACACCAAGTGATCAGGGGAAGGGAGAGAGCTCACTATGAGGCATAGCTGTCATGAGGAAATGAAGACTTTCTGGGCCTTGAAGGATGAGCTCAGATATTTTTAGGATAGGTATGGGTTCATCTATGTAACTAATACTTATCAATAACCTACAGTGTGCACCATGTTCTTTTAAGACTACTACTGTATGCCAAGTCACACATGAGGCTCACCTGAAGGTAATCTTTGTAACAAATGCTGTTGGACTGGCTTGGTTGCTGTCTCCTGAGCACCCACAATCTACCAGGACCTCTGTCACTTCAATGCAACCACCTAGCAGGGTGTTAGGGAGAGAGGGAGAGGGGGGAAAGGGGACAGGGAGAGAGAGAGAGAGAGAGAGAGCTTTGAGTGTGGAATCTGAGGGCATGGATTTGCATCCCAGATTTGCTACTAGCTTCCTTTATGAATTCAGACTGACAATCAATCAACAGAAATTTATTAAGCACTTATTAAGTGCTGAATTATTAATAAACTAAATTATTAAGTATTTACTCGGTTCCAAGTGTAGGGAAACCAAAGAAAAGGCCCATATAGTCCCTGCCCTCAAGGGGCATATATTCTAATGGGGGAGGCAATATGTCCATACAGGACGCATTGTAGATGCAGAGTAACCTTTGAGTCAGTCAGCAATCATTTATTAAGTGCTTACTGTGTGCTAGTCACTGTGCTAAATATTGGGGATACGAAGAAAGGCAAAGATAACCCCTGCCCTCAAGACTGGAGGCAGGAAACAAACCTTCACCAATATGGCATCTCTACAATATTCATTCTCCTTACTTTGGCTCAGATTCTAATCATGGAGACAAGAAGGAACTAGGTAGGGAGAAGACATCTCCGGAGGGGAAGGCACAAGCAGATGAAGTTGTCACAGAAGGTTTCCTGCTGGAGGTGGCATTACAGCTGAGCTTTGAAGGGCAGAGGATTCAAAGAGGTGACAGTGAGGCGGGAGAGAATTCCATGTGCGGATGACAATAAGTCCCTTTTCTCCCTGGGCCTCAGTTTCCTCCTCTGTAGAACAGAGCAGGTGTGCCCCTTCCAGTTCAAAATCTCTGGTCCTTGGAAGCCTCACTGCCCAGCCTTGTCCTCCCTCAGCCTCAGTCCCAAGCTTCCCTTCATGTTCTCATCTCACTTGGCCCTTTACTCAGTTTGGCAGCCCAGCCCAGCCCTTGCCCTCTAGAATGACATTTCAGAAAGCAAATTGCAGAGGAGAATGACTGTGGATGAACACACATTAACAACCCCCCACATAGCCACTCCCTCCCCAAAGACCCAGCCAGGGGAGAAACATGACACATCACCTCCTGGAACAGTGTTCCTGGGTTGCAGACAGCTGCTATCCTGGCTGTTGGCAGTGCCCACACCCAGTTGTGGCCCTGGCTGCTGCCTCTGAGCCCTGAGCTCTCTCTGGCCCAGTGTGTCTTCTGGAGAAAATGTCACCTCTTTGTCTCTGCTGCCTTCCTCTTGGGGCTTGGGAAATGCCCACCTCTGGCATGTCCACTAGGGCCATTGCTCCACTGTGCTCCAGCTCCTGGGACTCCAATTATTTTCTGTGATATGAAAATAGGTTTATTTCAAAATGTGTTTTTTGATCACATCTTGAATGCTAGGTTTGGTTCTGTTAATACTAAACACTCCAGGTTATGTGACCATGGTCAAGTCACTTAACTTCCTTTGGCCTCAGTCTCCTCATGTGTGAAGTGGGGCAAATGGTATTTCTAGGATCCTAGCTTTAAAGCAGGGTTGGAAGGGGCCTGGGAGGTGATAGATCATAGGATCAGAGGTCTGGAGCTGAAGGGCCCTTGGAGGCTATCTGATCCTCCCTTTCATTTTACAGATGCATAAACTGAGCCTTCGGAAAGTGCTTTCCCCTCTGAGATGAGCTTTTCTTTCCTCTATGGATATCTTCTCCCTACCTAGTTGCTTCTTACCTCCCTGATTGGAATTCGAGACAAGCTGAGAAAACTGAAAATTGTATAGACTGACTGCCATATTGGTGAAGGTTTGTGTTACCGCCATATTGGTAGAGGTTTGTGTTTCCTGCCCCTAGTCTTGAGGGCAGGGGGTTGATTTTGCCTTTCTTTGTGTCCCTGATATTGGCACAGTGGCTGGCATACAGTAAGCACTTCATAAAGGCTTGTTGGCTGACTCGGTGGTCACACAGTGACAAAGGCAGGATGTGACCCCACCCTTTCTTCAGGCTTGTGAAAAGTCCCACCTTCGGCATGTCCCCTGGGGCTGTCCCCAGACTCTCAGACTCTCCCAAACCTTCCCTAGGTTCAGTAGGTACAAAGTCCTCCCTACTCCCTCCCGATCTTCCTCCTGCTTCATTTTATTCTGGTTGGATGCCAGCCTCATTAAGGGACCCTTGGTGCCCATCCAGGCTCTGTGGTGGCTTCAGTATTGACTGGCCACCTTTGCTGGTAAATATTCATGCCGTGTTTCCTCCCTCTCATCCCAACTGTCTGTGTAAAAGCAGGCAGTCGTGTCTGGAAGGGAGATGAGAGAGACAGTCCACAAGCTAATTCCCCCTCTCTTCCATTTGGGGCTACGAAGGGAGAAGGTAGTTTAAATCTCTTCAGGGTAAAGATGAAAGTGAGGGTGGGAAGAAAAACCTATTATTTGCTGAGAAGCAGCTAGAAATCAAGGCTTTGGGAGATTCGATTATGGAGAAGCAGCCAGCAGGCTGTCTGGGAAGGGACAGAGGGAAAGGAGAGGAAAAAAGCAAACACTTTGTAGGAGAGCATTGAGAAGCAGCAGCAGCCCACATAGCAGCCCACATAGCACCTCAGTATCAGAGGCTGTTAACATTGGGAGGGATTTCTGGAGATGTCCTCATTTTTACAGAGGAGGAAACTGAGTCCCAGAGAGAGGAAGTGACTTCTTGGGGTCACCGAGCACGATGGAACTGCCAACTCACCATTCTAAGGCACATGCCACCTCTGGGTGGTTCAAGGCTGGAGAGAAATCAAGGGGCAGGCATCGAGACCTTGGGCAGAGGGCCAAAAAAAAGTGCAAGATGTCCTCTCCCCTCCTCATTTTCTTTCTCTGGCCTTGGTGGAGGAGGGACATTCTGGCTAGAGGCAAAGACCAAGGTCTTGGCTGAGGAGATGGGAGGAGCAGGTTCCCCCCTCCCCATTCTGCTACCACCCCCCCCCCAAGCTGTGGCTGGTTGGGGAAGGCTCCAGGGTATATGAGGAAATGCAGGCAGAGCCAGTGGGAATCCTGTAGCCAAGTTGACTTGTTGCAGCCAAATTGAAAAACTATTTAGAGTGCTGGCAGAGAAGGAGAGGGAGAGGAGGAGGAAGGGAGGGAGGGAGTAAGGGAGAGAGAGAGAAAGAGAATGGGAGAGGGAGGGGGAGAAGGAGGGAGAGAGGGAGAGAGAGAGAGAGAGAGGGGGGGGGGGGGGGGGGGAAGGAGGGGGAGAGGGAGGGAGAAAGAGAGAAGGGAAGAAAGAAAAGGAAAGGGGAGAGGGAAAGGAAGAGAGAAAAGGGGAAGGAGAGAAGGGGAGGGAAAGGAAGAGGGAAAGAGAAAGGGAGTAAAAGAAGAGGAGGAAGAAGAGGAAAAGGGAGGGGGAGAGGAGAATCCTCTTCCCCTCCTCCTTTCCTTTTTAGTATGCAGGGTACTCATTGTGTGAGCAGTCCCAAAAATATTCTGCTCACAAGATCATTTTATCCCAAACCTCCAAACATCTCCCCCTCCCCCACTGAGGCTCCCGCCTCTCATCTTCCCCAGGCTCTTTTCCCTCTCCTGCCACCCTCCCCCCATCCCCCACCCCAGGCTCCCTGGGCTCCAGCACACAGTAAAGAAATCCCATGCAGCCACTACCCTGATCAGTCCCTAAGAATGGAGCTCCCCTATTTATCTCCCCCCCTGATCAGTCCCTAAGAATGGAGCTCCCCTATTTATCTCCCCCCTTAGCTGGTGGTTGTTTGGTTCCCCCTGCATGGCCATGTGAAAGACAGGGAAACCTCCCCAGAGAGGATGTCAGCCCAGCTGACTCAGGCAAGGGCTCCACTAGAGCCCACGGAGGTGGGGGTAGGGCATGGGGGCGCGACAGGGCTCCCAGCACGGCCTGCCTCCATTGCCTGACACAACATCTGCACAGTTCTGACCAAGGCAGCTGTCTTGTGGACTCTGTACCCTAGGGACCCCCCCCAGGGGGAGGGGGGAAGCTCCAGTCCCCTGTGGCCACATCCTGGCATGGAGAACTCTACTTGGAGCTCCTTGTGGGGCTCTCCTGCCCCCCTGTCCATGGCAGTGTGTTGCTTAGTAGTGGCAGAGTAGAAGAGGGGAGCTGTCTTGAGTTTATCTGCTTGCTTTTTCCCAAACCTGGGAACATCTTTTCTCCTCTTTCTGAAAGTTGGAGAGGGAGGTAAGATTGGCTAAGACCACCCTTGGGGGCCCACTGTGCAATGCAGAAATACAAGGGACAGGTGAATGACAGAGAAAAAGGGAAAGAGGTTTATGTCAATTAACATGTCAGTTTTCAAGCCCCATCCTCTGTGCCAAGTACAGGGGACACAAAGTCAAAACATAAAATAGTGCCTGCCCTCAAGCAGCTTCCAGTCAGTCTGTCAGGGAAGATATCAGGCACAAACACAGGATGTCCCAAAAGTCTCAGTGCAGTTTAAAGCCATACTATACTAGGACTTTGGGGACACCCTAAGCCTGTATTTATGTCTGTACATGTGTGCGCAGCCACGCACACACACGTTCTATTGGGGTATGGAGGGAGAAGATGAGAGCATGTCACAGAGGAGCAAATATATTCAAATGCTTAGTATTGTCGTCCAGCGTCCCAGAAATTCGGAAACCTGGCACTTAGTTTGGCTCTGTTGGGGGACTAGCTAGCTGTGTGACCCTGAGAAGAGTTCCCTAGCCTCTCTGGGCCCCCTGGATCCCACCCATAAAGCAGGAAGGCATTTGGTAGTTTGGCCACCAAAGTGAATACGCCGGAAGCTGCTGACTCAGAATTTGGGAAGTGTGGATTTTCAGCCCTTCCAACTGAGACTTCATTGTCTCCTTCATTCATAAGATCAGAGATCTAGGGGTGGGTGGGGGCTTGAGAGCTTGTCTAGTCCAACAAACTAGTGCCTTTTACAGAGGGGGAAACCGAGTCACAGAAAAAGGAAAGTGACTTGCCCAGGGTCATGCAGGTAAGACGCAGTGGAGTTCAGATCCTCTGATTTCATGTCCTTCTTTTCACAACACCATACCCCATCTTCTTTCCCTCTTCTCTCCCCTCTCCCCTTATTCTAGTCTTCTTTTCTCCTTTTCCACCTCCTTTCCCCCTTTTCTTTCTCCCTCCCTTTCTCCTTCCTTTTTCATGGAGCATGGGAGTGGCCTGAAGTCTTTGTGGGATGGGAAAAGACCATCTCTCCCACACCCCCAACTCCTGTGACTGAGACCTTTGGTTCCCCACACTCCCAGTGAGTCATGGGCCCTAGGAGCCATTAGCTAACATGGCCATAAATCAGGTCCAGGAGGACAACCTCCCCCCCTTTTATCATTTCCTGTCCCTCCTTCCCCCCTCCCTTGCTTCTCTCTGTCCTTTCCTGCTTCCTCTCCCTCCTGTCTCCTCCCTCCCTCTCCTTCCCACCCTCCTTCTTCTCTCTCCCCCTCCCTTCTTCGGCCAGGAATCCACTGGAAAAAAATAAATTTAAAAAACAAACAAACACAGAGATACTTGTTGGGGAGGGTGCCATCTGCCAGTGCTGAGCAAAGCAAGGACTGGCTGCCAGTCAGGTTGGCAGGCCATGCCAACAAGCAGCACCCTAGAGTCAGGCCCCCCCTGGGGTTCCTGAGGCCCTCTTCCCAGGGTCATCTTGTCCATTCCCCTGCCTGCAGGAGTGGATGGAAGCCAGTCGAAGCATAGGAGAGGACCCTAAATGAGAGAGATCTGGAGGAAGCCTCTTGGGGCCTCCCCTCCACCTTCTGCCTTGCTCCCTAAGTCTCTTCCACATTTCCTGGGTCAGCTCCCCAAACTCTTCTGTTTTACTGAGTCTTCTGGGGCTGGGGAGATAGGATTGGTGAAGTCACTGGTCATCCCAGGGTCTGGAGCTGAAAGGGACCTGAAGGATTGATTATTTAGTCTTACCCCCTAACTTTATAGATAAAGAAAAAGGCCCCTAAACCACAAACATCAGGTAATAATAATAGCCATCATTTACAAAGAGCTTTTCATTTGCTAGCTCAAATGATTTTCACAACAACCCTGGGAGGTAGGGACTGTTATTTTGCCCATTTTGTAGATGAGAAATCTGAAGCAAACAGAGGATAAGTGACTTGTCTAGGGTCACACAGCTAGTAAGCAACTGAGTTAGGATTTAAATTCAGGTCTTCCTGACTCCAAGTCCAATACAACCTCACATAGCAAGCATCTGAGGCAGGATTTGAACTCAGGCCTTCTGGATTTCAAACCTCTTCCTGTATCTGGTACTCTGCTAATCTTTTCTTTAAATTAAAAAAAAAATTTAATTCATAAGATTTATTTTCTCTCTTTCCTATATTCTCCTCTCAAAAATAAAGAAAACCAAAATCAATGTGACAAATATGCAGTCAAGTGAAACAAATCCCCACGTTGACCATGGCCAGAAACAGCACCTTCTGAAGTCACGGCTGGGCATTGATTTCACTGAGTGGAGCTGCTCGTCTTTCAGTGACCACTGTTGTATAAACTGTTCTCCTGGCTCTTCTCACGTCACTCAGTAGCATGTCCCCCAAGACTTCCCAGGTCTCCCCAAAACCTTCCCTTTTCTCATTTCTTAAGGCCCACTAGCACCCGGTCAGCCATTCCCAAACTGACCGGCACCTCTGTGATACCCCTTTGCTACCCCAAAGATTTGCTATTCTATCCACCCCCAAAGGCTTCTGGGAAGAAGCATGGGGTAGGGCCTGGGGGAGACAGGGACAAAGGTGGGGTATAGCCAAGGAAACCTGCTTACTGAGAATGATTGCTGATTGGATGAATGAATAATACTAGTTTGCATTTATATCATTCTCTAAGATTTACAAAAGCACTTTACAAATATTATTTAACTTCACGACAGCCCTAGGAGGTGTTATTATTATCCCCATTTTACAAATGAGGAGACTGAGGTTGAGTGAATTGTTCTGGGTCTTCTAAGTGTCTGAGGCCAGATTTGAATGAGGGCAGGGACATTGTACAGAGTGGAAGAGGGGACAGGAGGAGGCTGATGGTTTTAATGGAAATTGGATAACCTAGAAATAAATAATCTGTAGCTAGCTCATGCTTCATAGATAGGAAAAAATTTTTAAAAACAAATTCACTATTCTTTCTTCCCAAATGTGGCCCCAGCTCAGGGGTAAGAACTGGAGTGAATTATCTCTGCTTCCTGATGGGGGGATAAGGCTCACCCTCCCAAGATCCCAAGGAGGCTGGTGTGGGGCCTCCTCCTAGAGGAGGCTGCTTGGCCTGAGGCAGGTACTGTGCCCCAGTGAAGCCAGGGCAGAGCATGGAAGTTATCAACTTACATATGAATTAAGAGGAACAGCTTTTAGATTGAACCAGAGCTGGTGGAGAATATTGCAGGGGGAGTGATGGGGGGAGGAGGAAGGCATGAGATGGAAGGGGGAATGGGAAAGGCACCCACCAGCCTTGAACCCTGCCCTCCCAGCTGGGCCCCACACCAGGCTGGAAATAAGGCTCCCTTGGCCCACGGACAAGGTGGGGGCACAGCCACTTTTTCCCACAATCCCATGGGATCATAAATTTAGACACAAATAGGCCCTTTGGGGTTATCTAGTTCCATCCCCTCATGTTGAGGAAACTGCCAAGCAGAGTCTGGCATACAGCAAGTACTTAATAAATGCCTGTTGCTTGACAGACTGTTGACCCCTCACATACCACACAATATTTTCTAGCTCTTCTGTTTTAGGGGAGAGCCCTGCCTTGGGAGAGAGCGAGGCACAGGGTGGAGGGAGGCCGTGTTGGGCATCGGGGCCTTCTTTCTGGTGGTGCTCAGCCCTCATAAGGAATACAGGCTCTTCTGCTCCTGGGGCAGTCTCCCCGCTTCTCGATTGCAGGGACACCGGAAAAGCAGCTTACAAAATCACTGGCTTGTCCCTGGATGAGGCTTCTCATTCTGCCACCTCTGCTAACTTGCCATCACATTAAGATTGCGCAAGAGACAAGGTGCTCTCGCAGAACAAGCCCAGGCAGAAACCAGGGCTCTGCCCCCTCCCTCCCCCAAACTTGGTTTTTCCTCCAGGCCTCGGTTTCCTTAACTGCAAAATGCAAATGAGAGTGCCTGCCTTATCCCTAAGAACATTGGGAGGTTTGAAGCCACAGGATGAGAAGTCATATTGAAAATCCCAAGATGGGGCCAGCTAGGTAGTATAGTGGTTAGAGCACTGGTTCTGAAGTCAGGAGGACCTGAGTTTAAATCCAGCCTCAGACTCTTATTAGCTGTGTGACCCTGGGCAAGTCACTTAACTCCAATTACCTCAAAAAAGAGAGAGACAGAGACAGAGAGAAAAAAGAAGCTCAAGATAGTGCAGAAATAAAAATCGTTGTCCTTAAAAAAGACTTTATCTAACAATGGACAAACAACTTCAAGGTCAAAGAAACTTGGGAATATGCTTAACTTCAAGCCCCCTCCTCTGGGAGCCTCGAGCCCAGGCTGGAAGAGTTAGAATCAGCAGTGCCTAGAATGCTGGGAGAGCTGGGAGGGGCCTCCCACATCCTGCTATTATTCCAGCCCCCAAAGGGGCAGGTTTGGTCTTCCTCATGTGACTTGGCTTGACCACTGAGAACCAATGTCGGGTGATGCCTCAAGTGGAAAGAGCATTGGGTCTAGACTGAGAGTTGGTGGGTTCAGATCTTCCCTTGACTCTAGACCTTGGGTAAGTCACTTAGCAACCTAAGTTTCAGTTTTCTCACTGGTAAATATAATGGAGGGGTTTGGATTCAATGGCCTCTGAAGCCCCTTTCATCTCTAGATCTAATGATCCTATGAACACTGTGAGGTAGATATTGTTATCATCCCCATTTTACAGATGAAGAAACTGAGGTTCCTGTAATCTAGCTAGTTAGGGTCCAAGAGAATGCACTAGAATCAGAATGAATGATTCAGTCAACTGGGCTTCACGTCTTCCCAGGCCCCGTCCCCAGGGCAGTGGGAGGGAGGTGGGGCTGCCACTCTGATGTCCAGGCATGGAGTGGGCATCCTGGGCACACTGCCAATTCACACCATCTCTCTCCCACTGAGAAGTTTCCCTGCTTCCTGCCCGCCCTCTCCAGGGCTTCAGCTGGTGTTGGCAGGGAGATAGGAGGAGGCCACCGCAGACATCTCTGATCTCGCCCTGCTTCCCTACTGGTTCATTCTCTGAGCATCCTTGGGAGAAGGTGTGTGGGTGGGTTCGCTCTCTTCTCCTCCCTCCCTCTTCTTCTCTTTCCCCTCCAGGGTGAGACCAGCTGCTGATTTTTTTTTCCACTTGTTCCTTTGGTTGCTATAAATCCAAGCAGCAGATTTGTCATCTTTGGGGGACAAGGGCTCAGATGAGAAGCTGCCTAGGGGGAAGGGGGTGGATGGGAGTTGGAGGTCTCTCCTGAGAGCAGGGACCAATGGCTTATAGCCCTGGTGGAGTGGGTAGGTAGGGAGCAGATAGACAGTGAAGGAGGTGGGGTAGAGCAGAGACAACATTTGCCTCCTCCCTATCTTTGCTTTAGAGCAGAGATTCTTACCTAGAGGTACTCTGACCCCTGGGGTCGCCTATAGATTTCAAGGGGTGAAGGAACTTGAATGGGGGGGAAATTATATCTTTGTTTTTACTAAGTCTCACTGAAATTTAGCATTTCTTTCTGAGAAGAGGTCCTGAGGTTTGACTGAACTGCCCAAGGGAGACATGACCCCCAAAAGGTGAAGATCCCTTGTTTCAGGGGAAAGGGATCTTAGCAAACATCCTGTCTCTCCACTGAGTGTGGTAACCAGTGTTGACACCAGCAACAGGCATGGGTATCAGAGACCTCATGCCTGCCACAAACCCACTAAGCCCTGTGTATTCCAGGCAAACCTGCAGCCAGACTTCTCTGGGGCAGTGGTGGCAAGGGTGACCTCTCCCAGGGCACCAGGAATATAGACTTTGAGACAGTTACTCATGCAGTTTCTTAAAATGGGGGAGACCTGAGAGAAGTGACATGATTGTTCAGTTTCCAGTATCAAAGCTGGACTTGTTATCATCATAGGGCTGGAGGGGGCGAGAGAGAGAGGCTCAGGGGAAGTGACTTGCCCAAGGTCACACACGTTGTATCTGGCAAAGCTGGGATTTAACACAACTCCTCTGACTCCAAATTCAGTGCTTAACCACATCCTTCTCTTGCTTCAGGTAGAACTGTTTAGAGGGTGCTGTAGGTAAGGAAGCCCAAGCCAATCCTGAATTGTTACAGGTATTTTTCCTCTCTCCCACTGGCTCCGAGGGAGCCCCATGTACCCCTTCTCCTGGTCCTGGACTACCTGCAGAAGCCCTACTGTAGTCTGCTCTGGACACATACGGGGAGAGTCTAGCACTTAGCTTCTCCCTAGCTGAATGAAGCAGACACCAGCCAGTTCATAAGGGGGCCCCATGTCAAAGCTGCTGCCCCTCACCTTGATTCATCCCTTTGCTCCCACAGGACTTGGGCATGGAGTCAACATCACTGGATGACGTCCTCTACCGCTATGCCAGCTTTCGGAACCTGGTGGACCCCATTTCGCACGACCTCATCATCAGCCTGGCCCGCTACGTGCATTGCCCCAAGCCAGTAGGTTACATTGCCTCTTATGGTGGCTACATTGTGGGGGGGATTGGGGTAGGTTAGGCTTTTCTTTTCATTAAGATGTTCAGTGATGGAGGATGGAATCCATCCAGTGCACCCAAGGAAAATGATAGGATCATAGTTCTAGAGCTGAAAGGGGCCTTGGAGGCCATCTTGTCCAACCCCTCCCCATTTTACTAATGAAGAAACTGGGGTCTGTTGACCTATAGGATCATAGCTTCTGAGCTGAAAGGGCCCTTACATACCATCTCATCCAGCCACTTCATTTTACAGAGGAGGAAATTGAGGCCCGGAGCAGTAAGTAAGACCCAGAAGTTGAATTCTAGGTCTAAGCCAGCCTTTCTTCTTCCTCCTCTCCCTGAGAGCCAGGGAAGTGGCTAAATTGACCCAGAGGTGCCAAGCCAGGAAATATGGCCCATTCCAGCTGTCCTACAGCTTAGCGCCCAGGGAATGGAGCAGACAAGGTCTACGGTGAGCTGTTGGTGTGGTGACATGGATGGGGGCTGGGATAGCTTGGGTTAGAAGCTAAATCCCAAAGCATTTGCCAGCTTCTGGAAACAGCATCTGACTCCTATGAGGCTCTGAAGGTTGGAGGGAGTGGAAGAAAAAATCAGACAAAAACATTTGCCCTTTTCCCTTCTGGCTGCTGGAGACTAGAGGCACACGAGGGCCTTTCTAACACTGGAGCCACAGCAGCAGGGAGTCCTCCCAGCATGCTGGCTACTGGGGAGGATGTAGGGAGCTTCCCTGATAAAGTGGGCTTTGTTTCCTCAGCTCTGGGGGGGGGGCTACCTCAGTGGGGAGGGGGTGGGGGTGCCCCCCACCAGGCCAAGGCCTCAGGATATTACTTCTTAGGTCTTCCCAGCCCCCTCTCTGCTCTCCTCTTCTCTTCCAGAAGGAAATTGCCCACAGCCTCAGAGAGAAGCTGCTTTGACCTTGGGCAATTATTTAATCTCTCTGGGTCTCAGTTTCCTCCTCGGTAAAATGAGAGAGTTGAACCAGATGGTTTCTGAGGCCTTTTCCAGCACTAAGTCTTTGTTCCTATAAATTTGGAAATGATGTCTTCTCTCTGGATCTATATCCTCCTTTGTAAACAAAGGACTTGAAAATAAATAAATAAATATAAATGAATTAATAGATACATAAACAGAAGAAAAAAGAAAGAAGGAAGAGAGAGAAAGAAAGAGGGAAAGTGGAAGGAAGGAAGGAAGGAAGGAAAGAAGGAAGGAAGGAAGAAAGGAAGGAAAGGAGGGAGGGAGGGAGGGAGGAAGGAAGGAAAGAAGTAAAGAAGGAAAGAAGGAAGGAAGGAAGGAAAGAAGGAAAGAAGAAAAAGAATGAAAAGAAGTTGGCAGAGAAAACCTCTAAAGGTGCCTTCTGGCTTTAATTTGAGATCCATGGATTCTGATGCCCCAGTTTATCCCTACAGAATATAGAATGTAAGGAGAATATTCATCAATCAATTAGCCAGTCAATCAGCAAGGACTGATTAAGGTCCTACCAGGCCACAAGCACTCAGCTACTGCTAGGGATACAAAGTTAAAACAGTCCTCACCCTCAAGGAACTTGCATTTGTCATGGCAGAGACATGTATGTAAAGGGTATATGGTTTGCTCCACCCTGGCACTTGTACCCAGAGTGCCCCGGCCTCAGGAGGAGGCCAGCCCCTTAGCCACTTCCACATTCTCTACCTGTCCCTCTGGGGTGCCTCAAGAAGTTGAGGTTTTTCCTTTCCGTTGAAAGCAGGAAATGGCCCCTCAAGAGGACACTGAAGACAGAGAGCTGGACAAGAACCTTCCCAGAGATCCCTCATTCTCTGTGCCAGGGGACAGATTGTCTCAGCCCTGGGTCTGGGGCTTAAGGCAGGGGTTCCCTGACCCCAGTGATTCCCCAGCCACATGATCCCAAGTACCAGTTTTGTATAGAGAGACAGAGACAGACAGAGAGAGGAGAGGCTTGGCAGGTGGTGAACAAGGACTCGTGCCCATATAAGAAGCATTCTTCTGTCTCCAGGACTTGTTTTTAATTAACTGTAGGAGGGGAGAGCTGGGCAGTGAACAGTGGGAGGTGGCTAGGAGGTGATCAAACAGTAGTAATGACTGACTCCTGTAGATAGGGCTGGGGAGGGAAGGGGTCGGGCCAGATGGCCTCCGGGTCCCTTCTAGCTCAAATTTCTTCTGAGGGGAAGGGGGTGTTTAGCCTGGAGAAGGAAATCACAAAGAGGACATCATAGCTGCCTTCAGGTATTAAAAGGACTATCTTTTGAGACAGAGCTTCACCTTGTTCTGCTCCACCCCAGAGGGCAGAACTCAGATGGGTGGAAGTGGACAAAGGTAGTTTGAGGCTTCCTAACAATTTGTGTGGTCCTAAAGTGGGCTGGGTTGCTTTGGAAGGTAGTGAGCTTCCCTTTACTGTACTTCAAGTAAAGGATGGATAAACACTTTTTTGGGTGCACGTAGCAAGGTGGGAGAATGTGGAAAGTGGATTTAAAAATATTTTTATTGATATTGATTTTATATTGCTTGCATTTCCCAATACATCTCTCTGCTCTCCACCTCCATAAGAGTCATTCCTTTAAAAAGGGGTGGAGGAGTTTGTAAACTAACCTAAGCATGAAATAAGTCCAACATTATATGCAGAATTTTACACCCAGAGTTTCCTTCTGCAGAAGGTCTTCTTTGGGGCCAAAGGGAGCATTATAATTTCACAGCCTTCAGTTTTGTTTATTTTGTTGTCATTCTATCTACATCATTGTAGTCATTTCATATGTTGTTTTCCTATTCTGCTGACTTTTACTTTGTATCAGTTCATACAAATCTTCCCATGCTTCTCTGAATTCTTCATCTACATTGTTTCTGTAATAAGCATTACCTTCCTGTGCTACAGTTTAACTACTCCCTATGTAAAGACTCTGTTTCCTCTTCTTTGCTACAACAAAAAATACTGTTTTAGTTATTTCGGCATATATGGGTCCTTTTTCTTTTCAATTACCGCCTCAGTGTAAATGCCTAACAACAGGATCTCTAGACCAAGTGGTACAGACAATTCTTCTTAGCATCATTCCAAATTGCTAATGATTGGACCAGTTCACAGCCTAGCACACATAAGGAGCTTAACAAATTCTTCTTG
This sequence comes from Petaurus breviceps papuanus, assembly GCF_028583685.1. Lineage (NCBI taxonomy): Eukaryota > Metazoa > Chordata > Mammalia > Diprotodontia > Petauridae > Petaurus > Petaurus breviceps. The sequence continues at coordinate 15,582,809 of NW_027185798.1, forward strand.
GCTTGGCTTAATGAGCCCATCTTCCCTCAGGCCTTCTAATATTGACCAGCCCCACATTTTATTATTGATAATTTTCTTTGTGTGAGACAAAACCTCAGAGGTCTTTTGATTTACATTTCTCCTATTAGTTATTTGGAACAATTTTTTATATAGTTAATAACTTCTGATTCTTTTCAAAACTGTTTTTGGCCTTTGATCATTTATTTATTGGGCAGTGGTTTGGGGGCTTATACAGTTTTATATATATATATACACACACACACATTGTTTGATTAAGGATTTAGCTGTACTTGTGAATGGTATTTGATCTAATTCTCTCTTTTTTTTTTGCTTTTTTTGGAGGGCAATTGGGGTTAAGTGACTTGCTCAGGGTCACACAGCTAGTTTTTTGTGTTAAGTGTCTGAAGCTGGATTTGAACCCAGGTCTACAGGGCCGGTGCTCTATTCACTGCACCACCTGGCCACCTCTTATAATTTTTTATAATTTAGTTATTTTTAGTTTTCAACATTCACTTCCATAAGTTTTAAATTTTCTCCCCTGCCCCTCCCTCCCCTACCTCCTCCCCTCTCCCCAAAACAGCATGCAATTTTGTACTTTTTAAATGCTGTGATATCTAAAATTCATGTCAGTGATACATTTTGAGCTGATTGTAATAAATTTGTATAGGATATTGACCTCACCCTGATTTCTGCTAAACAGTATCCCCAGCAGTTCTTGTTAAATAGATAGTTCTTTCCCCAAGTAATTAATTTTTGGGGGGTTTATCACATACTGGATTATTTTCACTTGTTTGATTCTTCCTTGTCCAGTTTGTTCCACTAAACTGTTGTCATTCCATCATTTTTTCAGTTGTGTCTGACTTTCTGTGACTCCATTTGGAGTTTTCTTGGTGAAGATATTGGTGTGGTTTGCCATTTCCTTTTCCAGATCATTTGACAGATGAGAAAACTGAGGCAAATAGGGTTAAGTGACTTACCCAGGGTCATACAGCTAGTAAGTGTCTGAGGCAGGACTTAAACTCAGAAAGATGAGGCTTCCTGATACCAGGCCCCATGCTTTTGATTCTTTGCAATATAATTTGAGATGTAGAAATTGTTTTTTTTTGGGGGGGGGAGATGAGGGAGAATATTCTTGAATGGGAATAACTTGGGCCCTGACACCAGATGTGGGATGGTCAGCCTGAGGATTTTGTGACCTTGGGCAAGTCACTTAACTGATTGTCTTCCCCCCCCCCCCAAAAAAAAGAAAATGGAGGAGACTTCAGCTATTATTTAGCCCAGAGGTTCTCAAAGGATGCCCTTGCAAGGGTTGCACGAGGTCAAGACTATTTCATAATAATGCTCAGATGCTTTGATTTCTAATACAATGAATATAAATAGATAGCCCCCACTTAAGCAGAAGCTGTTTTGGGCAGGGAGTCTGCAGTTATTTTTAAGGGTAGGAAGGGGTCCTGAAACCAAAAGGTTTGAGAACCACTAGCCTAGACAAATGTCCTCAGAAGTGTTTAACTGAAAGTCACACACTTAATAAGCAGCAGGGCCAGGATCCAATCATGTGGAGGGCGAGAGTGGGGCTAGGGGCTTCTGAAGTCCTTCATAGATCTAGGCCTCTGATCCCGTGGGAGACAGAAGATTATGTGAAGAAGAGAGGCATTCCTTTCATTAGCTCATTCCCTCCCCTGGCTACATCCCTGAGTCCAATGATTTGCTGGCAAGCCAGCCCTAATTAATCTAATGAGTATTAATCAGGTGAATTGGGTGGGAGTGGGGGAGAAGGCTGAGCTCCTCAATGCTCACCAACCAGCCTTTAGGCCATGACTAGTTAGCCTGCTCTTAGGGAAGGAGTTGGGAGGAGGGCTGGGTTCCTCCTGCCCAAAAGGATGCCCAGAAGACTGGGGGGGAGAGAGCAGGGAGAGACAAGAGGCTGAGCAGAAGAGAGATGGAGAGGTGTCATGGAACCATGGAAAGGGCACTGGCTCTGGTGGCTGAGACCTGGGCTCAATCCCGCCTTCAAAGTTTCCCTATGTAGGTGACCTTGGACAAGTCATCATAGCTCCATAGACCTCAGTTACCTCATCTGTAAAATGAGGGAAGCTGGACTAGAATCATCTCTTTCCAGCTTTAGTCTCGTTGAGCCTGTGATCCTAGGAAGGGCCCCTCAAGATCACTGTCCCTGCCCACCAAGATTAGAAGAAGGTAGAGTTTAAGCTCCCTGAGGAGAGGGACAGTTTATTTTTGTCTTTGTATCCCTATTACATAGCACAGTACTTGGCATGTAGTAAGCCCTCATTGAGGCCTACTATGTACCAAGCACTACACTAAATGCTGAGGGCAAAAAATAGTGGTAAAAGACAGTACCTGTTCTCAAGGTGCTTACAATCCAGTAGGGAAGACGACGTATAAACCAATATATGCAAAGCATACTATATAAAGGATCTGCGGACAATAAGAAAGGAAAAGCCCTGGAATTGGGGGTGGGGTGGGGAAGGCTTCCTGTAGAATATGGAGTCTTAGTTGGGACTTAAAGAAGCCAGTTTGGTCAGTAGTCAGAGCAGAAAGAGGGCATTCCAGCCAGTGAGGAGAGCCAGAGAGAAGACCCGGAGGGACTTGTTCATGGGACAGCCAGGAGGCTGGTGGTGGAGGGTGCTGCTGACTGATCAGTGGACCAGTAGATTCAGTAAGAGGAATCAGACTCACATACTTGGAGAAGTTCCTGAGTGAGATCTGAAGGCCTCTGCAGCCACCAGGGCTGTGGGACATGGGGATCAGTCATGCAGGTAGATGAGCCTCCTGCCCAGGAGATGTTTAAGGAAACAGTAAGAACCTCACAGTCGGGTGGCTAGGTGGTACAGTGAGTAAAGCACCAGCCCCGGAGTCAGGAGGACCCACGTTCAGTTCCGGCCTCAGGCACTTAACATCCACACAAAAAAAAACTAGCCACGTAACCGTGTAACCTTGGCCAAGTTAACCTCAATTGCCCTCCAAAAGGAAAAAAAAAAGAACCTCACAGTCTAGGGTGGCTTCCCAGAGGTCCAGGATAGAGGATATGGGTCTGTGGGCTTTTGGGACATAGAACTGGAAGGAACTCAGAACTCCAAGCCCCTCATTTTATAGGTGAGGAAACTGAGACCAGAGAAGTGACTTATCTAAGGTCACACAGTTGGTAGGTGACAGACAGAATTTTAACTCTAGCTTTTGGCTGTATATAGCTTGGGGTGTGTGTGTATGTGTGTGTCTACACACATGGATAGATGAGAGTGGGAGGGAGGGAAGTTGGAGAGATTGTCACAGAGCTCCCCTCAACCAGGGACACCTGAGGCAAACCAGTGTCCTTGGGGAGCAGGTGGGGAATCACCCTGCAAGATGTGTGTTCTCTGGAGTAATTGACGGGAGCTCTTGCTGCTTTTAATCAGAGCAAATTTACTGCCTGGAAAGGGAGCAGATTGAGTCTCTTCTCTCCCTGGCTTGTTTTCCTTGTCACACTTGATGCCAGGAACATGAGTAGGGTGCTGCCTCTGCTTTCCCTTCCCCGGCTCCCCCAGAAGCCTGGTGTGCAGTTCCTGGGCAGGCTAGGGGCCAGAGGCCTTTGGCCTGGGCTCTGAGGTCCACAGTGCAGTAGAAAGGGCTGTCTCTGGGGTTAAAGGGCCTGGTCTCTGCCTCTGTAAAATAAAGGAATTGCTTGAGATGGTTTCTGAGGGCCTGGCCAGCTCCGGGCCTGCCACCCTGGCCTCCCCTCACTGAGCATTTATGTGTATCCTGGTTTTGCTCCCTGCCAACCTGTGTGGACTTGTGGAAGCCTCTCGGAGCCTGTCATTTTATTCTGTGAAATGACCAGGGTTAGGCTCAGAAGGCAACTGGAGGCAATGGAAAGAGCCCTGGGTTAGGACCTGAGTTGGAATCCTGGTTCTGCCAGTTATTTCCTGCGTGGCTTTAGGCAAATCCCTTAACCTCAGTTTCCCTACCTGTAAAAATGAGAGTTAGACCATGGCCTCTAAAATCCTCTCCAGTTCTAATTCAATTACCCTGTGGCCTGATGGTCTCTAAGATTCCTTTTCCATTCCAAATCCCATGATTCCAATTGAGTCAGTTTTTTATTAAAGACCTGTCTACCTCATGCCAGGTACCAAGCCATGCCCTGGACTTTCTGTATTGAATGCAGGACTGATGAGGTGAACAAGTAGCCCAGTCAGGCCTTCCTAGGCCCAGGCCCTGGAGAAGAGAGCCAGCTTCAGACTCCACAGCCAGATCCATGAATTAAATCCTCAGGTCCATGCTAGACTCTGCTGAGGAAGACCATCATCTCCCCAGCTGCCCGCCCTCCTTCCCAAACCGCCATCTACATATACTTGTATTGATTCACCCTCTATGGGGTGTCCCAAAAGTCTTAGGGCCATTTTGAGCTTTATCAGATTTAAATGATACTAAGACTTTTACATTTTACATTGAATAGATAGATAATGAATGAATGCATGTTTATGAAGTAAATACCAGGTATTTGCCTGTATGTCCTTGCCTCCCCCTAGAACTTAAGTTCATTCTGGGTAGGGATTGTTTCATTCTTTGTTCTTGTATTCCCTACACAGAAGGTGATTAATAAGGGCTTGTTGATTAATTGATTGACACAGGCAGACCCTTGCCTCCTGAGAGTCCTTGACATACTTGGGTAGATTTGATCCAGAGCTTGGGAGCTGGAGAGGACCCTGGATCTTACAGATGATGAAACAGGGGCTAAGGAAGGCAAAGGGACTGGGGCAAAGACACGTAGGTTCTAAACTTCAGAGGCGGGGTTCACACCCAGGTCCCCCATCTCCACTGTCCCTTCAGCAGAAGGACGAGGAGTTGGGCTCTGACTCCACCTAGGGTCCTTTAGTTGGGAACATCAGGCCTGAGCCCAGAGGCCCAAGGTTCAAAGATCATCTTGGACATTTAGGAATTATGTGACCTTGGGGACGTTGAGTCACTCCCTGAGACTCAGTTTCCCCATCTGCAAAATGGAATTGATAGAGAATGCTCATAGTCCCTCGCCCACAGGGTTGACATGAGGAAAGGGGCTCTCGAACCTTGGAGTGTTCTCCAAGTGGGAGCTATAATTATCTGCATTATCCTCAGAGTTCCGGAGGTACTTCCTCCGAGGCAGGGTTGGGAGGCGCAGGAATGCCACAAGGGAGGGGGTGGGTTGATGAGTTCATCTGGGGACACGTCAGGGTGCGGAGGATGCCAGAAGGCCGAGTCCCAGGCAGGGAGCTAAGACGTCGGGGCTGGAGCTATTGACTTGGGCAGTAGTGCTGGGTGACCAGCACTGTCTCTGGCCTCCCAAGGTCTGAACCCTGGAGGAGGGGAAGTTCCTCAAGTGCAGTCTTTGGGACCTTCACTTAGCAAATTGAGCTCGGCTGTTCATAGTCTGGGTGCCCACAGGCCTCTCTGTTTTTGGTGGGGCGATGGGGGGGTAGGGGCAGATGCCTTGATTTCTCCCTAGTGAGAAAAGGAGACTTGAGAAAAGGAGGCTGAACGTGATGGCTTTGGAATAAGGGGAACGTCGTTCCCGCCTTGGCTCTCCCATTATCTGCCCTTTCCTCCTCTGGCACTGTGTCTTCACCTGTAACACAAGGGGCTCTCCCTTCTAGCTCTGAACCTATGACCCTACTTACTACCTCTGTGACCTCAGGCAAGTGTGTGAGCCTCAGTTCAAATCCCACCTGGGACACTCGTGTGTGTGTGTGTGTGTGTGTGTGTGTGTTGCTGTTTCCTCTGGGAGTGAGTCTGCTGGGGAAGGGTGATCACTGTGGCCCTGGGGCCAACATGTGAGCTTGTGTGTTTATACAACATAGAAGTCAAGTCACCTGGAGTCTGGGATGTTTCAATGAATCCAAGCCCTACCAATGACCTGTGTCCCACAGGTATTGTTAATGAAGTGGAAATGGGGCCTGCCGTCCCTCCACCTCAGAATGGGAGACTCAGGTTTTCTCAGGCCCCAAACCAATCCTTGGGAGAGTAGCTGGACTCCTAGAGGGAGGTTGAAAATGTGGGAGGGCAGAGAGCTCAACAGCCATTGAACTCGGCCCAGACCCTGGGCTCTCCCTGAATGAAGGCCAGGATGTCCTCCAGCTAGCTTGCTCTTGACCTAGATCTGGGTTGGCCCTTGCCTGAGCCTTGGCAACCTGACTAGGCTCTCTTTGCCAATATGGCTCCCCTCGCCAGTTTGGATTGGCATGTGTCCCCCCTGTTACTGGAAGGCACGGTCATCTGCTGCGTGTGGTTTTCTTTGTATTTGATACACAAACCAAAGAAACCTCCACTCTACTTCCTTTTCCTCCTTTCTCTTCTTCCCTCCCTCCCTGTTTCTCTTTCTTTCTTTCCTTCTTTCTTTCTTTCTTTCTTTCTTTCTTTCTTTCTTTCTTTCTTTCTTTCTTTCTTTCTTTCTTTCTTTCTTTCTTTCTTTCTTTCTTTCTTTCTTTCTTTCTTTCTTCCCTCTTTCCCTCTCTATTTTCTCCCTCTCTTTTTTCTTTCCTTCCTCACTCTCCTCTTTCTTTCTTTCCTGCCTTCCCCTTTCTTTCCTTACTACCCTCCTTCTTTCCTCATTCTTTCTCTCCTTCTTTCCTTCTCTCCTCCCCCTTCCTTCCTTCCTTCTCTGTCTTTCCCCTTCTTCTCCCTCTCATCTTCTCCCCTTCAGCCTCCCTGTCTCTGGCTCCTCTTCAGAACTCCCATCCTCCATCAATCCAAAGGTTCTTGCCCCAGTCCTACTCTCCCTCCCAACTTGGGAGTGAACTTCGGATGTTGCCAGATCATAGATCTAGAACTGAAGGGGGTCCTCACTAACCACCCAGTCCAGCCTCATTTTATTTATTTATTTAGTAGATAAAGTCTCAAGTGTCTTTTACTTAACAGCTTGTTTTTTTAGTCTATAATAAATTCAGGAGTTAGTTCCAAAGCTGGGCTGCTCATCTCTGTCTCCCTCAGAACTTCCTTTTACTCTTTTCTATGCATTTAAAAAATGGTTCAATGAACCTCTTTGCTTTCTTCTTTTTTTTCTGCCAGCACTGTTATTAGCTGCCTCCCCTGCTAAGTGTCTCCCATTAGAAAATACCTTCCTTTGTAACAAATAACCATGTTCAAGGAAAAGAAATCTATACATGGTCATGTTCAAAGATGCATGCCTTGGTCCACCTCTAGGCTCTGTGGCTGGGGAAGCTGGGGCTGAGTCTGGGGGCTCTGAGCTAAAGCTAAAGCTGATCAGATCAGGCTCCCCACTAAGCCCAGGACTCATATGCTGAGTACCCCCAAGTGGAGGACCACCTAACAGGGGCCCAACTGGTCCTTTAATCTCTCTGGTCACTTCCTTCAGGGATTTTCCCTGAGCTGGGCACAGATGACCCAAAGGAATCCAAGGGACTCACTCCTCTCTGATCAATATCCTGATCCCTTCAGAGAATGGGGGGAGAAGGTGCTGCCTGCCCTTAGGTGGCTCATAACTGGAATCCCATCAGGGGATGAGGGAAGCCAGTGCTCTTAAGGCTGCTCTTCATCCATTTTCCC
>NW_027185798.1:15590441-15631627 GCF_028583685.1 Petaurus breviceps papuanus
GGCCTAAGAGAATGGGGAGAGTCTGGAAATGACTTTAAACTGGAGAAATATTTCTTTCTTAATATTTTTTTCCTGAACTAGAAAGGTTTTCTAATATGCTTCCAAACTCTTTTCTTCTCACCCCATCCTCTCTCCCCTTCCAGTCTTTCCTTTCTGCCCCGCCCATTTCTTGTACCCCACAGTCGCTGCCTGGGGCCATGGGGCTGAGGGCAAGCTGACCAGTGTCCCAGAGCTCAGGTGTCTGTCTGAAAATGAGAAAAAGGGGAAGAGTTCTATTCATGGGTTGAAAGGGACCAAAACAATGCTCCAGACAGCTTGGTCTGAATTAGATGGATGGATTCTTTCTGTCTCCCTCTGAAGGAGCCAAGAAAGGAGAGATTGGGATGGAGGGAGTAGACTGGAGAGAGGACACAGGGCCATGGGAATTGAGCTGGAAGGCTGGCCATCTATTCACTAAACGGGTGTAAGCTGTGATACCTTCCTTCTTTCTTTGCAGAGATTTGAGTCAAAGGGAACAGGGAACTGTGGGTGTAGAACATGGCATTGGCTGTCAGACATGGTCATTGTGGTGGTTGCTTTGGCTGAATTGAATTCTTTTCTTCTCTGGTAATTTTGTCTTCTTTTTTGGTGTTTTATTCTTAAGGTGATTTAAAAGGAAAAATATCAATAAAATGCTTTTTAAAACTGATCCCTATTGTATGAGGTTTACTATACAAGGACAGCAGTGCCATGTACATTGCAGGCACAGCTGTGGGACAGCTAAATACAGACTGACTCTGATAGTCTCTGCCCCCAGGACCTTAGAGTCTGTGAGGGGATGGGGTTGGGGAACGAGGAGATAAGCTATGGAGTTAGGTACCTTTTTGAGATAGAAGCTGAGTGCCAAGTACCATATGCTTGGTAGAAGCTAAGCACCATAGTCAGGAGATGAGGGCAGGGCTAGCTCACTTTTGGCTGGGAATGGTTAAGGGGCTTCCTAGGGGAGAGGAGTGGCATTTGGGCTTCAGGGAGGAGACCAGCATGACTGGAGCAGGGAATTCACATAACGAATAGTAGGGGAGACTTCAAGAAATTAAATGGTCTTCTCTTTGCTGAGGCATTTGGAGATACCTTTTGAAAGATCCAAGACTTGTCAGTTTCCTGGCATACTGGAGCCATGTTGGAGCTGGTCCCCAGGACTTTTCCCTTGAGTCCCAAGGCTTTCATCTTTCATTGCATCTGAAACTTCCTTAATCCCTAACTAGCCTCACCCCAGCTGGAAGCCCCAAGCTATCTGACTTTCCTTGGCTCCTTGGGGTCAGAGTTCTAGAGCCCTCCATTCCTAATTATATGCCACTAACCTCCCCCTGTTGGCCAAACATCTTGGTGTTTTGTTTTAGTACCTACTTCATGGGATCATAGATTTAGATCTGAAAGGTGCCTAAGAGACCACTGAGTTCACCCTTTTTTTATACAGATATGTAAACCAGAGACTCAGAGAGGTTAGTAAACTGCCAGGGTCCCACCTCTGTTAAGTATGTGATGCAGGATTTACATTCAGATTTTCTTTCCTTTCTATCCCCTCTCTCCTCACATTCCAGATTATAAGAGTACATTTTCTAGGGCTAATTTTTTAAAATTTAATATTTTATTTTCCCCCAACTATATGTAAAAACAATTTTGACATTATTTTTAAATTTTTTTGAGTTCTAAACTTTTTCCATCTCTCCTTTCCCTTGAGAAGGCAAGCAATTTACATGTGCAGTCATGCAAAACATATTTCCATGTTAGTCATGTTGTGAAGGAAAACACAGGCAAAAAAAATCCAACAAGAAAAATAAAGCAAAGTAAAAGTATGTTTCAATCTTCATTCAGACTCCATCAGTTCTTTCTCTGGAGATGGATGACATTTTTCATCATGAGGCTTCAGAATTGTGTTGGATCATCGTATGGCTGACAATAGCTAAGTTAATCACAGTTGATCATCCTTACAATGCTGATGTCACTGTGTACAATGTTTTCCTGCTTCTGCTCATTTCATTTTGCATCAGTTTGTCTAAGTCTTTACAGGCTTTTCTGAGAGCATCCTGCTTATCATTTCTTATGGCACGGTAGTATTCTATCGCAATCATATACTACAACTTGTTCAGTCATTCTCCAGTTGATGGGCATCCCCTCAATTTCCAATTCCCTAGCATTAATTTTTAAGAAGCAGCCTTGGTGTCAGGTAGACCTGGGTTCAAGCATTCCATCTGTCACGTACTAGCAAGTCACTTGCTCTGTGTTCTAGGCAACTCACTTAACATGAAAACTATTGGAGATATATAGAGGCAGCATGGGATGGTGGACGGAGCACTGGACTTGGGGTCAGGGAGACTCATATTCAAATCCTGTACTAGGGGATAAATGACTAAAGCTCTGTGGGCCTGTTTCTCCATTTATGAAATGATTGGCTTGGATCTGGTGACTTCTGAGGGTCTTTCCAGCCCTAGATGTATGACTCTGTTTTCCTATAAATTGCAGACAAGTTGCCAGTCTACATCTTAAGGAAGTTCTGCCCAGGGAGGACCCCAGAATGCCAGAGGCTCTCTCCACCTCCCAACAATTTACAAGAGAAAAAGAAATAATACACCAGAGTAAGGAAGGTCATTAGAAGTTCAAATGGAAGAAATATATCCCTTCCCAGATTGAATGTCACTTAATTTCTAATTAGTTACTCCTCTATTCAGAGGCAAGGTACAATGTGGAAAGAGAAACAAATATAGAGTCAAAGGTTCTGGGTTCAAATTTTAGCACTTCTGTGTACTTACTACCTGTGTGTCCCTAGGGCAGCCACTTAATTTTTTTGAACCTCACCTCCAGGCAAAGTAGGAAATATAATAAGTAAATGGCACAGAGCTCCTATCACCACCCACACCCACACACCAGAATAATTTAATCCAACAAGTCAGTCCTAAAGCTTACCCTAAAGCCCACCCTGTTCTTCTAGGCTTCTTTTCACTCCTTCCCTCCCATCCTTCTTTGTCCCATCCTCTTACCCCCTCCCACAACCCACCAGCAGCTTTTGCCTCTAGGATAGGAAAGGGCCTTGACCACTGGGGCATGTGGATCTGGACAACACATTCAGTTTACATGTGGTACCTGAAGCTCTCAGCATCTAAAGGGCGGGGCACTGGTAATTAGGGGAATCAGGAGAGCCTTCCTGTAGGAGGTGGTGTTTCATCTGATCCTTGAAGGAAACTAGGGATCCTTTGAGGTAGAGGTGGGATGGGAGAGAGCCTGTTCAAAGGCAATAACTTTGGTAGGCTGGGGCCTTCTTGCCAAGGGTCTAAAATGGCCAGGTGGGGATTTCTGGAGCTTTCTGAGCAGGGAAATAACAGGGTCACACCTTTGCTTTGGAAATCTCACTTTGGTATCTATATGGAAGATGGAGGGGAGAAGAGAGAAAGTTGAGGCCAAGAGGCCAATTAGACTATTTTGATAGTCCAGGAGAGGGGTGAAGAGGGGCAGAACCACTGTGGTGGTGACTTTAGGAGTGGAGACAGAGGGATGGATGTGAGAGCTGTTGGAAAAGTAGAGCCAAGAGGGCTTGTCAACTGATTCAAATGGTGCTTGTGAGGAAAAGGGAACAGCTGAGGATGACTGGAAGAATGGCAAGGCCCTCAGTGGAAACATGGACACTGGGAAGTAGAGAAGGAAGGGGAAGATGTGTGACCCTGGGCAAGTCATTTCACTCTCTTTGCCTTGGTTTCCTCATCTGTCAAATGACCCAGAGAAGGAAATGGCAAATCATTCCAGTCTCTGCCAAGAAAATCCAAAATAAACAAATGAGGTTACAAAGAGTTGGACATGACTGAAAAATGACTGAAGGACAAATATAGCCTAACATAAAGATGGTAGTTGAAGCTATGGAAGCTAATGAGATCACCAAGAGAGAGGAAAAAGGGGCTGAGGAGAGAGCCTTGGGGAACACCCACAGAGGGTGAACGATCCAGCAAAGGTGCCTGACAGCAGAGCTGCCAGACAATGGGAGGAGGACCAAGAAAGCAGTCACAAAAACCAGAGAGGAAAGAGAAGGGGTTGGTCAGTGGTGTCAAATGTAATCAAGAGGCCAAGAAGGGAGAGGACTGAGAAACAGCAAAGAGACATCAGATAGAGGATTAAGAGACCTCTGGTCACATTGGAGACGGGCAATTTCAATCGAGGTCAGAAGCCAGAGTAGAAAGGGTTGAGAAGTGAGAGGAGAGTGAAGGAAAGGAGTATAGAAAGGAAGGAGGGATAAAGGAAGGTAGCTTGAGGGGATAGTAGGGTCATCAGTGATCTTTCTACTTTACTAATTTGTTTCCAATGTAGAGAAGGAAAGAGAGAGGAAAGGGGGTTAGTGGGCATAAAGGTCATGGAAGGATCTGAAGGAATGTGAATGAACCTGGTGGTACAGTGGGGCATCTGGGGTGTGGGAAGGATTCTGGGGGTCTATACTACATGACCCGATAAACATCCTATGACATGGAGAACCTTGGGAAGACCCTGAGTGTTCTCGGGACATGGAGAAGGTCCAGGTATATGGAATTTGAGTGAGATATGAAAATGACATGGAAGGTGTGACATAGAGAGGGGCTGGGGAGTTGTTGGTCATATGGCCAATCTGTAAGGACAAGGAAGGGTTAGAAGGTAGAAAGTCACCTGGAGGCTTAAGGAGGGGTCTATAGGACATCAGGGAGAAGCCTAGGAATAGAAGGAGGATATCTGGGTCCATGGAGAGGTGTCCTCTCGGGTTGCATGTGGTGAAGTTGGGGTTTCTTGGGGAACAGGCGGAAGGATGCCGTCCATCTCCTCCCAGCCTAGTTGTTTCTACTCCCTCCTTCTTGCTCCGAGTCCTGGGCTCTGCATCTTTCACTCGCCTTGTAATGCCAGTGAGTTCATAAATATTAAGTACCTATTACATGCCATACACCGTACTTAGCACTGGGGATACAAAATGAGTCAAAAGATGGTCAGTTCCTGCCCTCAAGGAGCTCCCCATCTAATAAAAGAGATGGTAGGCAAACAACTATGTGCAAACACGCTATATAAAGGATAAATGGGGGAAAACGTAGAGATGTCATAGAATCTTAGGGCAGCAAGAGGCTGTAGAGATCATCTTCTCCAGTCCTGTCTTTTCATGGAGTAGGGAAACTGAGGCCCAGAGAGGGAAGTGGTAGCTCGGGGGTGGGGGGGTTCTGATTCCTAGTGTTCTTTTCTCTAGGGAGTTGTTGAGGAGAGCACAGCCCCAGCCTTCCCTCCTGCCAGCTCTATCCATCTCTTGCTTGATGGGAACAGACCAGACAGATGGTTTGTTCAAGGGGATGGTCCACTGCCTCTGGGGGCTCTGAAGGCTGAAAGGCTCTTCCAGAGTGGTGGACTTCTGACCGCAGCTAGGAAACTCACAGGGAGGTGGCCAAGCTGTCCCCTCACTGCTGGTCCTTTCCCTTGGAGATTGCTTTCCATTTACATCCTCTTCAGTTATTTACATCTCCACTGGAATGTAAATTCCTCGAGGTCAGGAACCCTATTTTGTCCTCTCTTTGTATCCCACGTTGCCCACTCCAGTGCACTGGCCCCTTGGGTTGTCACTTGGCAGCATCTTTGATGGCTTCCCTGGCTGCTGCTCACACCTGCCATGGAGCCATGTGGTGTTGACTCGCCTCTGTCCGAGGTTCATCTGCTGCCAGAGGGCACTGAGGCCTCCCCACAGCTGCGGGTCTCACCCACTCCTCTGCCCTGTTCTCCAGCACCCTTTGACTCTGTCCTCCTTCCCTCAGACATCTGCTTCCTTCTTTCCTGATGAGTAAGGTCTGGTTAGTTCCTGGTGCCTTAAGCTCTTCTCTGGCTCTGTCCTTCCTGTCTGGGAAAGCAAAGTTTCTGAAGAATCCATCCATGAAATCAGAACTTTTGAGCTGGTTCTACTCCAACCTCATTTTACAGAGGAGGAAACAAGTCTGGAGAGGGTCAGTGACCTAGGATCAAAGTTGTGGGCCTGGAAGGGTCCTCTGAAGCCATCTGATCTAACCCTCTTATTTAACAGGGGGAAACTGAGGCACAGAGACCAAGTAACCTGCCCAGGGTTATAGATACAGCTAGTAAATGTTACAGGTAGATTTTGAACCGTGGTTTTCTGGGCCTCAAGTCCAGCACCCTCTCCATGCCTCCATACTCCCAGAGTCATTAGAGGATGCTATGTGGCCCCCTCCTCAGGAGCTTTTCCATTTCAGAGGACCATAGGGAGATAGGTGCTTCAGACTGAAGACAACGAACAGCTAAAAGTGGGCACCAGCAGGAGAGGTGAGGTGGGATGGGGCCAGGGACTTGCCTTCCCTCTTTAAATCCTGCCTCCTAGCCGATTACCTGCTCTGAGCAGCCATAAAGCCCATCAGGACCCCCAGATTAAACAGGGGATCCCAGGAGGCCAACAAGCTTCCCCAGAGGTCCTTTTCTGTGTGATTGCTGATGAGATCTGAGCTTGGGTTCTCTCCTGCGCTCAGGGGAGCTCCACACAGACTCTTGGCCTTCTCTGAGGCTTTTCTTCCACCCCCTGTTGACTGCCCTTGGAAATGGCTTGCCCTGATCCCTTCAGAGACCAGGCAGGGTGAGGGGCCTGGGAGTCAGGGAGGCCAGGCCCTGCTCTGCTCTCCCCCTAGGCCTCCATGACTAGAAAGAGGGCAGGGGATGCCCTCTCTCCACTTGGGCTCTCTAGCCTCCTTTTCTCCCCACTCCTGTTGCTTTTTCTGGGGGTTGTTTTAGGATGTACAGTCAATGGCCCTGGGCCAGGCCTGCCCCCTCCCCATTCATCCTGTGCTGTTTATCGTCCCTTAGTCCTCACAGGGCCTGACCCAGAGGGATCTCTTAATGAATGCTCACTGATTGATTGAAACCATCATCAACATCATCAATAAGTATTTATTATGTGTCACCTAGGTGGTGCAGTGGATAGAGCACCAGGCCCGGGGTCAGGAAGACCTGAGTTCAAATCCAGCCTCAAACACTTACTTGCTGTGTGACCCTGGGCAAGTCACTTCAGCCTGTTTGCCTCAGTTCTTCATCTATAAAATGAGCTGGAGAAGGAAATGGCAAACCATCCAGTATCTTCCACAAAAACCTCAAATTGGGGTCACAGAGAGTCAGACGGAAGTGAAAACAACTAAACAACAATGTGCTAAGCCCTGAAAATACACAGAAAAGCCCAATCGCTTACCAGTTTCCCTTTCTTCTGTCCCGTCCCGCTCATCTGCTGCAGCAGTCTGCGGTTGGGTTTCAAGGTTTCATTATTTCATTATTTATTTATTCTATTTATCATGTATTTGTTATTTATTATTTAATTAATTTTTTGTATATCACCCACATTTCCCTGTGTATCCCACCCCCACTTTTCCTCCCAGGGAGCCATAATAATGTTAAACAATGTTTAAAACCAGGAGAAAAACCCCACCTCTGCAAAATTCACAGACATTTTCTGCAGTGTTCCTCCGTGCCCCGCCTCTGGCGAGGGGGGGGTAGGGAGAGGGAGGGGCGTCTTGTCATGGCTCTTCTATGGGGCCAAGCTTGGTCACTGTAACTTCGCAACATTCAGTTTTGTTGTCATTTTCTTTTTTTCCTATATTGTGGTCATCATGCTGCTTATTATTTTCCCAGTTCTGACCCCTGATGCAGCCTAAGGATGCCTGGGCCTTGTCAGCCACCCTGCATCTGGCTCTCTTATGTATCTTGTCCCCAATTAGACTGTGAGCTCCCCAAGAGTAGAGCTGGCTTCTCCTAAATGTAGTGTTTGGCACATAGTAAGAGTTTAATGCTCTTCCGTCTGTCCATCCATCCATACGTCTGCGTGTCCCTCTGTCCTTTTGTCTGTCTAGCCAGCCAGTCAAGCCATCCATCCATCCCTCCATCTGTCCATCCCTCCATCTATCCATCCCTCCACCTGTTCATCCATCCATCTGTCCATCCCTCCATCTATCCATCCCTCCATCTGTCCATTCATCCATCCATCCATCCATCTCTCCATCTATCCCTCTATTCTGCATACTTTGCCCTAAGAACTGTGAATCTAGTCCAAGCCCTTGTTACCTCTCTCTAGGCTCTTACCTGGTCTTCTTGCCTCAAGTCTCTCCCCTCTCCAGTCCAAACTCTAACAGGCCTACCAACATCATCTTCCTGAGGCTGGCCACATTTATAACAAGAATGGATGGAGAGGAAAGAGTACAGCAGTGCCAAGACGGGGGGAAGGAGAAGGAGCAGATTTAGAGTCTGGTGGAGGTCCTGGGTCGAGATAGTAGGCAAGAAAAAGCCAAACCAGGAATGATGTACTTGTAGGATTTAGATCTAGGAAAGATGTCAATGATCAGCCCACTGGTCCAGGCACACTTTGTCAACCCCTCAGAGAGCTTCTGGGCCCCTTCTCACCTATTGTTCTTCCATGATTGAAGGAAATGCTCACGTTCAGTTAGAGGTTAATGGAAATAAAGATGTAAAATCCAAACGTAAAATCCAAGTTCGTGGACCCCTGAAGTCTGTCCATAGACCCTTGAGGGACTGAGTACCCCTGATCTAGTCTAACACCCTCATTAAACAGATGGGGAAACTGAGGCACAGAGCTTTGATGCAGTCTCAATAATTTTTGTCTAAAAGTAGGAATAGATAGATTCCTGGCCGATGCAGCTCTATGGGAGTGTTGATATAGAGGGAGGAGAGGACAGTGGCCAATGGCCTCCCTTCTGAGGCATCCCTGGGAAAAGGCTTGGAATTCTTGCCCTCTGGCTGCAACCCACACTTCCCCCTCTCCTTCCTCCTTTCCTCAGTGGAATTCTCCATCTGGAGTGGAAGTTCCAGATGGGCTACTGTGGTGTGAAGCAAGGGCCCAAAGCCCTGCTTTCTCCTTCCCAGAAATGCACTGAGCTGGTTCCATGGTTGAGTCATACTCTGGCTTTCTTGATCCCTCCTCCCCTTATCTTCTTTCATTCTCCCCACCCCCTTCTTCCCTGTGGGGCATTGGGGGATGGAGAAACATTCTTTAAAGAGATGCTGCCTTAGTGACCTTCTCCTCAGCCTTCAAGGCTCAACCAGAGTGCTTCCTAGAGCCTTGTCTGACCAGTCCAGACTGTTCTGATCTCCCCCTTCCCTGAGCTCCCCTATACTTAAACTTTGCACCCAGTTTATATAATTCCCTCTCCTTGAACCATAAAGCACTGAAGAGAGCACTGGCGTCCGATCTCAGCTCGGCAGCTTCCCAGCCACGCACCCACGGACAAATGATGGAGCTCCTCTGAGCCCTTGTTTTCTCATCTGCAAGTGGGAATGGTCCTGTGCTCTTTGCCTGCTTGTCAGGGTCACTGGGGAAAGCACTTGGCCAACCTCAAATGGGTAGAGAAGTGGGTGTTATCAGAGCCAGGTCCCGATGAGTGTGAACGATGGGTCCTATTGGAAGTTCTAATTATGTAAAATGTGGTCACTGGTTCCAGTGCAGCAGAACTGTGCTCTGTGGGTCCAAAGGATTCAGCTCCTTCAGGGGTTCCATATTCTTACTGATAGGGACCTAGCCATGTTATCATCACTACAGCTCTGTAACCTGCTTCCCACATGTCTTGTGAGGTTCATGGTTTCCTTTGCAGTAAGAAGACCATAGGACCTTAAATTGAGAGCTAGAAGAGAACATAGCCTAGCCCCCCTCATTGTACAAACAAGGAAACTGAGGCCCAGAGAGGGTCAGTGTTGCCTGAAGTCACCCAGGGAGGATTGGAACACAGGTCCTCTGATGATTCTAGACCCCGTGTTCTCACCTCTCACTGCACCCTAGAAGACATCTAGTGCACTTTTCAGCTCAGATGATCTGTAATCCAGGAGCTCAGAAGGCAGAGACCCTGTCTTAAGACATTGGCATCTCTCCCCTCACCCCACCTTCTGTTCCCCAGCAGAGAATGTGGCAAATGCTCGGTGGATGTTTGCTGAGTAATCGATCTGGTTTAAGCAGCATCTTTCCCCAGCACAGAAGAGCTGAGGACAGGGAGATGCACGGCAGGGAGGAAGTCAGGCTCTGAGCACAATGACCACTGGGGGAGCCAGGAAGGGGAGGCAGGATGCTGGTGGATGCTGCCAAGTCCTGCTGAAGAGGTGATTGGGGGTCTTAGCAGGTCTGGGATAGGGGTGAGGACCCAGGCTCTTCATCACAGACAGAGCCTTCTGTCAATCTCCCCTCCCTCCACAGGAAATTGGAAGTATAGATGAACCCAAGGTGGGGGTGGGATGATTGGGGCAGAGGGAAGCTGCTGGGGATGGTGGAGACGAGTGTCCACACAATCACACAGCAGGTACTTAGTAAATGCTTGAGAGAGAAGCCGAAGGGCATATTTGGATGGAGTATTAGACTAGAAGTCAGGAAGACTCCAGTTCACATTTTGCCTCTGATACATATGAGCTATGAGACCAGGTGCCTACCTCTCTTCTCTGAGCCTCAGTTTCCTCATCTGCAAAATGGGGATAATAACCACAGTGACTTCTCTATGGGGTGGCCTTTTAAAAACATTTTCTTTAAAGTTTTGAGTTCTAGATTTTTCCCTCTCTCCCTTCATCCCCTCCCCCACCCCTGAGATGGTAAGCATTGAGGTATAAGCTGCACATGTGCAATCATGTAAAAACATCTCCGTGTTAGTCATTTTATACAAGAAGACTCAAATAAAAGGAAAAAGAGAAAGTGAAGAATAGCTTGCTGCAGTCTGTATTCAAACAAAATCAGTTCTTTCTCTGGAGGCAGAAAGTGTGCTTTATCATTAGTCCTTTGGGATTGTCTTGGATCGTTGTATTGCTGAGAATAGCCACGTCACTCATGGTTCTTTGTGGAGCAATGTTGCTGTTTCTGTGTACAACATTCTCCTGGTTCTGTTCATGTCACTTTGCATCAGTTGATGTAAGTCTTTTATGGGGTGGTTTTAAGGTACAAATGAGACGATGTGGGTAAAGTTCTTGGTCAGCTTTGAGGCCCCGTTTTAAACAGCAGTCACTTCTTCAGATGAATGGAGGAGTCAGTAAATGGATGGGTCAGTCCATCAATCGCTGCCTGGTTCCACGCTTAGCACTGAGGAGGAAACACGAGAAGCCATTTCCCCAGGCTTGTCCCAGAAGAAAAAATGAGAAATGCTCCTCTTTTCCTTCATTGGGACTCTAGGTGTAGAATGCTGCCTAAAAAACCCACCCATCCCCAGCCTTGCTGATTTTTCTTCCTGTCTTTCAAGTTGGAGCCAGCTGAGTTTCTGCTGAACTGCCCTCTTCCCTTTTTTCCCTTCTTCCTTCATTTTTTTTTGTTAGAAGGAATGGCTTACTAAGTAGGGAGAGAGAAGAGGAAAAGGACCAAGTATTTATTAAGTGCCTACTGTGTGCTAAGCACTTTACCAATGTCTGATCCTCACAACAACCCTAGGAGATAGGGGCTATAATGATCTCCATTTTACAGAGGAGGAAAATGAGGCAAACTTGCCCAGGCTCACAGTAGGTGTCTGAGGGCGGATTTAAACTAAGATGACCCTAGGTCCAGTATGCTCTACCTAGGAGAGCGTATATTGGAAAATGAAGGTGATGTAAAAACAAAATCATAAGATCTTCATTTCAGAGCGGGAAGAGAAATAAGAGTTCATCTACTCCAATCCCCTCGTTTCACCGATGAGGACACTGAGCTACTGTGGGAGGTGATTTGCCCAGCATCAGGTACTTTTTCAGTAAGTTTCTGAAGGGGGTAGGTAGGTGGCATCATAGTGTACAGAGCGCCAAGCCTGGAGTCAGAAGAACCGAGTTCAAATTTGGCCTCCAAGCACTTACTAGCTGTGTGACCCTGGGCAAGTCACCTCACCCTGTTTGCCTCAGTTTTCTCATCTTTCAAATGAGTTGGAAAAGGAAATGGCAAACCCCTGCAGTATCTTTGCCAAGAAATCCTCAAATGGGGTCACGGAGAGCTGGACATCTCTCAAAAAATGACCGGACAAAAGCACCCATCCTTTGCCAGGCACTGTGCTTAGCCCTGGTTATACAAAGAAAGGCAAAAGGCAGTCCTTGTTTGTTTGGTTTAGAGCCTGTATTTGTTTCTGGGAAGGGAAATGTTGGTAAACAATTTGAGGATGCAACTTCAGGGTTTCTGATGATTGTCTGGGGCACCAGGAAGTAAATGACTGTCCCAGGGTCAATGTGTCTGAGGCAGGGCTTGGACCAAGATATTCCTGACTGGAGGCCTGCTCTCTCCTCTTTCTCTCTCTCTGTCTCACGGTCTAGCTCTCTCTAGCTCTCTCTCTGTCTCTCTCTGTCTCTCTCTGTCTCTCTGTCTCTCTCTCCACCCCCCACCCCCCATCAATCTCCTTCCCCAAAGATGCATTGTCCAGCCTCTTCCATCCCCTCCTCCTTGTACCTTCCCCTGGGGCAGAAGTCTCCAGAGCTCCCAGCAGCCTGAACATGACCAGGTTCCAATTTCCTTCTGGGAGGTGGAAACCCCAGCCCAGTTGGTGCCTGAGTGAATTGGTCTCATGGCTGGGATTTGAAAGCAACCTGCCTCTTTCACTCCCACATGGCTCAGCCACCCTTCCCCCTTCTCCCTGTGCATTTTTATAGTCAACATTACTGAATAATTGAGCCCCAGGAACAAGTTACAGACATAAATTATGTACTGTCTTCTTCATTTCTGGCCCAGCCTTGGGGACAATGAGGGGTCTGGCCCCTCCAGCGCAGGGGTGTCTCCCTCTCCCTCCTCTCCTCCCCTCTGCCCCCCCGCCCCGTCCTGAAGTCCCATTTCCTGCTACTGTTTCCCCACTGCCTTTTCTCTCCCTTTATATTACAGACTCTCAGATGTAGAGCTGGCGGAAAACCCAGAAACCCTCTAGGTCAAACACCTCATTTTACAAATAAGGAAACTGAGACTGGGAAAGGTTATAGGAACATAACTTTAGATTGGGGAGGGACCATCTAATCCAATCCCCTTATTTTACAAAGGAGGAAACGGGCATAGAGATGCCAGGAGATTTGCCCAAGGCCACACAAGTCATAGACACATAGACCTAGGGCCAGAAGGAACTCAAGAAGTCCAACCCCCATTTTAGAAATGAGGAAAGAGAAGTGCCAGAATCATACAGGTTGTTGCCAAGTCAGAATTCAAACCCAGATCCTCAGAATCCAAAGCCATCCCTCTTGCCCCTGTGCAGTCCAGGGCTTGCTTTGGTGTTGGATGCTTCCCTGGCTCATGCAGTCTCCCACTCTCTAGGAAGGAAGGGAGGTTGTCTGTGTCTCTGGGGGATGCTGTCCAGGAATGGGTGTGAATGGCAGAAAGGCTTTGGGGGGCAGATTTTGACCCTTCTGTGAAGCCCCCACCCCCTTTGTCTGAGCAGCTCCATTCCCTCCCTCTGGATTATTTCCAAATATGTGACTTTGGGAAGCTGTGAGATTTCAAAGAGATCAGGCCCTCGGTCCATTTCTCCCCACATCCCTGCCTTCCCCCTGCCCGCCTTGGCCCACCGTTCTGCTCTCTGTTGGTCTTTCTCCGCGATGATGGGTGTCTTTTTCTCTCCCATTCACAGTTAGAGGGGACTCCTAATCCAACCCAGTATAGAAGGATCTTCCGTAGCATCCCTGCCAAGTGTTCATATGGTGTTCTCTTGAGTGTCTCCCTTGAGATCCACTCAGCTGCTTCTTCAGGCAGCCCACTTCACTTTGGGGGAGCTCTGATTCTTGGGAAGGCCTTCCCAATATCAGTCCTCAAGCTGCCTCTCTGAAGCTCCACCCATTGTACCTGGTTCTGTCCTCTGGGTCTGCCACAGGTACTTGAAGGCAGTTGTCATCCCCGCCCCCAAACTCCCCAGGCTTCTCTTCTCCAGGCTAAACTGATCATGGTCCCCTGCTCCAGGGATTCTCCAGGAGATCATGTCCTTCCTAAAATGGGACTGTCAGAGAGCAGGGTACAGTAGCATTGCTACCACCATCCTCTCCATGCTTTACCCCTTAAAAAAAGCACCATCATATCAGCTGATCTGGCTCTCATAGCAAGTGCACTCTTGACTCATGCTGAGTTTGCAGGTGACCAAGACCCCCAGATCTTCTTCAGAGGAATTATGCTCTAGCTCAGGGGTGGAGAACCTGCATTCTAGCTATCCCATGAAGCTGATTTCTTGGACCCATAAGACAGGGATAATGACATCCTCCCTGCCTGCTCCATGAGACATCTGAAGGATGTTCAGAACCCTTTGACAAGATAACAGGCCAAGCCAAACAAGGTATGGGGGGATTATTCATCTATCCAGGCAGATAGCTCAGAGCCTGTCTTTAGAATCTGGGGTCAGAGTGGTCAGCTGTTTGATACATTAAGCAGGGAGAAGGCAAGGATGGGGCCAAAGGGTTTACAGGAAATCCCTCCGTCTCCTTGTCTCCATCTGGCAAGCAGGCAGAAACCTTGTCCCCTGCCTCCAAGAACAGATTGGGAGGAGTGGCTTCATTAGGGCTGATAGCGCTCCTGGCCATTGGAGGCAAACAATTCTAGGCTTATCATGGAATTGTAGAATATTAGAGCAGAGAGACACTGTCGATCTCAGGGCACATACTTTACAGAGGAAGAAGATGATGTCTAGAGATGGGCAGTGACTTGATAGGGAGGCAGCCAGATGGTACGGTGGATAGAGTGCAGGACTAGAAATGGGAAGCCTTGAGTTCAAATCCTGCCTCAATCACCAACTAGCTGTGTGACCCTGGGCAAATCCCTTATCTTCTGTCAGCCTCAGTTTCCTCATCTGTAAAATGGGAGAGATAGTAACATCTGCCTTAGTAGCAAATGAGAAAACAGGCAAAGTGCTTCCCAAACCTCAGGTGATATATGTATGCTTACATACACATATGTACACATATATGTGTGTTGTGTGTCTATACATTCATGTGTGCACCAGCTATTATTATTGTTGATACACACAGAGACTGAACCTATCTATGATTTTACGAGTAGCAGAACTATCAAATGAAGCAGCTGGTGGTACAGTGCCTAGAGTGCTGGGGCTAGAGTCAGGATGACCTGACCCCATGGGGAGCCAGCTGGACTGGTCCTCAGGGATGTGGGTTCAAATCCCGCTCAGCCACTGAGCATGTGTGCGCCCTTGGACCAAAGTCATCAGCGGAATAACTGGGTTAGGAGCTCTGGTCCCAGGCTCCCTCCAGGCTACAGATCTGAGATGCTGTTTGATCCTCACTGCTGGCCCGGGGCCCTCTCCCAGCTACCTCAGATAGAACCAGATTCAGAAGGAGGCAGTTTGGAGCCACAGAAGAGGGGTTTTTGTTGTTCAGAGACAAAGGGAGCACCCCCGGCTGGATGCCCGCGAGTCTGTGGACGAGGCATCATCCTTCAGTGCCAGCCTTCCCCTGGCCACCTCCACTGCCAAGCCTGGGATCTTGGCTCGTGTGTGTGTCCTGATAAGGGCCTTGGCCAGCACCCATCCACCCATGCCCCTCGCCTGCTCCTGCCTGATCCCTGGGCTCTCAGTCTTCTCCAGAGGCAGCCTCAGCTGGTTCTGTGCCCTCTTGGCTCCCCTGGGAAGAGGCCAGTTCTGCTCAAATCCGGCCCCACCCCCACCCTGCCCCTGCCACCAGAGAGAGAACTAGCCATTCTGATGCCCAGGGCAGGAGCCACAGGTGTGCATGGGGGGAGGGGAGAGAACTTGGAGAGAACCTTCAGACCTCAAGCTGCTTAGAGCATTGACTGGGTCTGTGGTCAGGGAGCTGTCCTTCACTTGTTTTCAGTAATGTCCGACACTTTGTGACCCCATCTGGAGTTTTCTCAGCAAAATTACTGGAGTGTTTTGCCATTTCTTTGTCTGTCTCATTTGACAGATGAGAAAACTGAGGCAAACAGGGTTAGGTGACTTGCCTAGTGTCACACAGCTAATAAGTATTGTTGGCAAAGATACTGAAGCCGTTTGCCATTTCCTTCTGCAGCTCATTTTACAGATGAGGAAACTGAGGCAAACAGGGTGAAGTGACTTGCCCAGGGTCACACCACTAGTACTTATTCGAGGTTGGATTTGAACTCAGGAAGATGAGTCTCAAATCCAGCCTCAGATACATCATAGCTGTGCCACCCTAAGCTAGTCACCCTGTTTGCCTCAGTTCTATAATAGCACCTTAGGGAGGATCAAATAAAATTATATTTGTGAAGGATAGTACCTGGTACATAGTAGGTGATTAATAAATGCATATTCTTCTGCTCTGACACAAGGCAGGAAGGACCCCTGGGATCCCAATCTATAAGCATTTATTAAGCACCAGAGACAAAGTGTCTCTCTTCATAAGTGCCCAGGAAAATGAAAGTGTTGGCGTTTCCCAGAATGTACTACTCTGGAGGTGGAATGGTGTAGTGGGAGGGGCTCTCCTTCTGGAGTCAGAGGACCGTGTTCAAATTCCACCTCTGATTCTTGCAGAATGTGGACCTCTGACAAGTCACTAAACATTCCTGAGCCTCAGTTTCCTCATCTGTAAAATAAAGGTGCTGGACTATATGACCTCTGAGGTCTCATCCTGCCTTAGATGGATGATTTTGTGAATTACTTAGCCGCCCTGGGCCTTAGTTTCCTCAGTTACAGAAGGGGGAGGGAGTGGACTAGATGGCTGCTGAGGTCCTTTGACCACCAGGTTGCTCCTGCTTAGGAGGAGCAAGGATGCTGGGAGAAAGCTCTGGCCCTGGCAGCTTCCTGTTTTAACAAATCACTCTTGTTCATCAGGTGCTAAGCTCAGTTATGTCTGCCTGCTGATGAGGGGCAGCTAGGTACACTCTGGATGTCCTCCCCCTGGGGAGAAGCCCACGTCCCCCTGCCTGGGTTCCAGTTCGGACCAGTACTGTTCCTATCAGGGGAAATCGAAGGTTTGCCTCTTAGGGAGGAGGAAAGGAAGGACTCCCCTAAACCCCTAGCAGTCTGGGGAGAGCTTCCTAGAGTAGCTTGGAGGTTGCCAGATTGCAGATTTGGAGCTGGAAAGGACCTGAGGGTTCAATACCCTCATTTTTAAGAGAAAGAAACTGAGACCCAAGGAATTTAAGTGACTCAGTCAAGGTAACACAGGTACTAAGCATCAGAGGCAGCATTTGAACCCATATCATCTGACGGCAGAGCCAGGGCTCTGTCCAAGGTGCCATGACCAATGTCCCTCAAAAGGCTAGGGAAAATCTGTGTCCAAGACACTTGCTAGTCAATGGTAGGGAGAGGATGTCAAGCACTCAGGACTAGGACTGGGGTGTGTGTCTGTGTTTGTGTCTATGTGGGGGGAGACAAGGCAATGAAGGGAAACTGAGGTCACTCGGGGCTAACACAGACCACCTAAGCTCCCTGAATTTATCTCTGTGGTTGGTTGACTCTATAGGATCTTTACATGGAAGAGAGCCTGGGGATCATCTTGTCCCTTCCCCCTCACTTAGCAGAGAAGGAAACTGAGGTCCTAGGTCTAGGTCACATAAATGTTGTTGTTCAGCCTTCATTTTTGAAGAGGACCAATGACATCATGAGGGTGATGTCTTGACTCGAACATGCATTGGCAGAGCTGTGCAACATCATCAGCCTAACTCCTCCGTAAATGATTTGGATTTGAACCCTGGTCCCCCAACTCCAAAACCAGCTGTCGCCCTTTCCCCATTCCCAACCCCCCCGCTGCAGCTAAGCATGAAGGAGAGTAGCCAAGAAGGGGACTTATTCCCCCAGGCTCCAGAGAGCGCTCCCCAAAACTCCCACATTGCTTGCCTCTCTCACATCATTTCCCTTATCTTTTTCTGCCAAGTTATGGCCCCTGGAGGAGCCCTCTGGAGACACTGTCCCCTGCCTGCTCTGCTTCCCCTAGGGCTCCTCTCTGGGGGTTCTTTCAGCACCCCCACTGCAACACCAGGCCATGAAGGGGTTGGATTTGAACTGGATGGTTGCCCCTGAAAACACTGACTATAGAGTTGTTTATTTTGTTGTTTGCTTGGGATGAAGGAGTGGGAGGGCGTTTATTTCCAGAATGATAGATAGCAAACATCTTCATCCCATTTTCTCTTCCTCTTTCTTCCCCCTTTCTCCCCCTGACCACTCTTTTTTCTTTCTTTTTGCTCTCTCCTCTCTTCTTTTGCAGTAATTCCCGGCCCCCAAGGTCAAGTAGGGAGTGAAGATGATTCTCTTCTTGGAGGCCCTAGGGGTGGGGGGTGGTCCTGGCTGGGGGCAGTTTGTGGATTTTTCCTGCTCTCATTGGCCCCAGTCCCCAAGCCAGGCTCTGGAGCTTTCTACAAGACTGAATTGAGGGGGTAGAAGGTGGGGGACTTGTTCTTCTCTGGCTTGATGTGTGCTAAGAGTGGGACCTGCCTCCTAAAGCTTCCTCCCTCCCTCCTTCCTCCCACCCACCCTCAGCCACTCCCCTGCTTTCCCAGTCTCTAATTGCTGAGTAGCACTAGTGATTCTTGAGAGAGATCAGGAAATTGTCCTTGGCAATGAGGAGCTGCCGCCAACTCCACAGTCCGACCTTTTCATTTCCTCCTGACAAGTCATATTGAAGAAGCTTAACAAGCCTTCAAGGTCCAGATGCCAGCCTGTCTCAGCCGAGCGGAGGATTCAATGAGGGGAGGTGGGGCCAACAGCAACGAGGCACCTGCCCCAGACCCAGGCGGCACCCGCTCTCTTTCTCTGCCCAGGTCTCCTGGGGCCTTGGTGGCGAAGTGGTTGGCAGTGCCATGCTGGCAAGGGCCTGCCTGGGCTGGCAGCTGCTACAAGCGTTGGGCTTTTTATAGTGTGCCCAACCCTGTGCTGGGGCCTGTGGGGGATACAGAGAGGCAGGAGAACCCCCCCTCCCCAGATTCGTGCTTTAAGGTTCTCACGACCCTTTTAAAAATGGTTTTAAAATGTTTTTATTGACATCTTTTGTTTTTACATAGCCTTTATTTTCCAAATTTATCCTTCTCCTTGCCCCCACCCAGTGAGTCATCCCAAGTAACAAAAAACAAAAAAGAAATAGGGGGAAAACACAGAGCTAACCAATGTCACATCTAACAGTGTATACAGTGTTCCATATCCATAGCCCTCCACCCCTACAAAGAAGAGAGGGAGATGCTCATCTTCTCTTTAGGGAAAAGCTTGATCATTATAGTTACATGGCATTCAGTTTGGGTTTTAAAAAGTGTTGTGAGCTTTGGGATGTTTTTGTTTTTATGTTAATGTCACTTTTCTTTCAACACCTGCCCCCCGCATAGAAATATCCAAATATCCCTTATAACAAAGAGAAACACTTGATCAAAATAAACTGGCAAATTGACCGTCTGTCTCTCTCACTCTCATCACCATTTTCTAGTGAGGGGCTGACATGCCAGGTACCCAGACCTTTGGGGAATGCTATGGGAAACACTGCTATATTGAAAAAATGCTTCCTTTCCTGACTACTAAGAGGCTATGCATACACCCTAACATATCCACACTTCTCCACCCTTCTAACAAAATGTAGTAAATATGTTTCATCATTATAAGAGTCTAGTACTGAATGGGACCTCAGAGGTCATCTAGTCCAAACTCCTTATTTTACAGCTAAGGAAACTGAGGGTCAGAGAAGGGAGGAGATTTGCCTACAGGGGTCTTGGAACCAGAGACTCTGACCTGTCCTGGCCAGTGTGATCACTGAACCTCTCAGTGTCCCCCAGCAACTGCCCAAGGTGATAAGTTTCAGAGAAGGTGCTGTTCTGCATTGGGAGAGGGAAGCCCCCTACACCAATGGAATTATAGACTCAGGAAAAAGGACTAAGTTCAGTTCTTTTTTGGTGGGGGGTGGGGTAAGGTGGGGGCAGGGTTACTATTGATTTATATTGAATTCTCAGGTCTTTTCTGAACTTGTACCCAGAGATGATGTATGTAAATTGCTTAGTAAACCTTAAAACATTATATTAGCTCTGACTCCCCCATCCTGTCTTTGTACATTGATTTCTTGAGCCCAAGTGACTGTCTTCACATTTACTGCTATCAAATATCATCTTTTGAGATGTGGTCCATCATTCTTGCCCACACTAATCTCTTTGGATCCTTATTCTGCTATCCACTGTTACCCCTGCCAACTGAGAGTTATCCACAGATCTGTTAAGCCTACCATCTGGGTCTTTAGCAAACTTTCTACCAAAGATAAAATGTCAAACAGAACAGGACTAAGGCCAAAGCCCAGCTACTGCCTCCCTCCAGGTTGACATAGAGCTGTTCACTAATAAATAATGAACATTCACTTTGGGTCTGGTCACT
This sequence comes from Petaurus breviceps papuanus, assembly GCF_028583685.1. Classification (NCBI taxonomy): domain Eukaryota; kingdom Metazoa; phylum Chordata; class Mammalia; order Diprotodontia; family Petauridae; genus Petaurus; species Petaurus breviceps. The sequence goes on from NW_027185798.1 coordinate 15,610,682, forward strand.
GGACCCAAAGTTATAGTCAGTACTGCTCTTCTATAGGCCCTTTTAGAGTGAATGACTGCCCTTCTCCTGTTCCCCCTTTCTCTAATTCTTCTGGCCACCTCAGGCATCTAGCGAATCTATTGTCTTTCTGTTCCTTCTGACTTTATCAAGAACCAGGAGATGCTTTCTTTTTTTTTTCTATTACATAAATAGACCAGTTATCTCTACTGTCTTAGCCTCTGATGGCCCTCCCCCATCCCTGCCTATCCTCTTGTTCAAATTGGCATCCGTCATTAATAAACATATGGAAGACAGTGCCTGTGGATGAAATGAAATTGTGTCACCCACAGTCCGGTCCCCTCTCCTGCTTGCTGTGGATGAGCATCCCAGTGACCTGTAACCCAGATTCAGGCTAGCCTTTGTCTGGCACACGCTGAGGACATGTATGGCAGGGTTGGCTTCAGAGCGGCTGAGATTGAAATCAGGTCAGCTGAAGAAAATTTGGAGAGAATATCATCTGTTGGTTGTTTGCGTGTTTTCCTCACTTCTTGATTGTCAAGGCCAGAATTAAGAATTCTGGTCTGTTCTTTGCTGTCATGTTCCTGGGTGGAAGGAAATGCAGAAACAATCTCTACCTGGAATGCCAGGTGGGCCTGTGGAAAAATAGGCTCCCTGGTATTCTGCCAATGGGGCTGTGATCTGGCATGGTCTTTCTGGAAAGTGATAGGGTCTTATATGATAAGTATGGGACTGTTCATACCCTTTGACCAAGTTATCCCACTAATACGATTATACCCTAAGGATAATATTGGCAGGGAAAAAAAGACTGGACTGCACCAAAATATTCCTAGCAACATTATCTGTGATAGCAAAAACCTGGAAATGAGTCACAAGTCCAACAGACAGAGTATGGTTAAACCACGTGTGCCAGGCAAATTAAATGGAATATCCCTGTGCTATGAGAAATGACAGGTATGAAGAATACAAAGAAATAGGGAGAGACAAATGGAGGAAGGAGAATCAGAACACACCCACAGACTACAGCCATGTTAAAGGAGGATAACAAGGAACTCCAAAGAAAATTCAGACTCAAGGGATCAGAAAGAGGCATGGAAATTTGAAAAATGTTTCTTGTTATTATTTTAAGGGGAAGGAAGAGGAAACATTTAAGTACCTACTATGTGCCAGGCATTTATGCTAAGCATTTAATCAATATTATCTCGTTTGATCTTCATAACAACCTTGGGGGATAGGAGCTGTTATTATCCCCATTTTACAGATGAGGAAACTGAGGCAGAGGTTAAGTGACTTGTCTAGGGTCACACAGCTGTGAAGTGTCTGAAGCTGGATTTGAACTCAGGTCCTCCTGACTCCAGGGTCACTGCTCTGTTCATAATGTGTGCCTGACCCACTTCTTTTTTATCTCTAATGCGATACCTGATACTGCTTCTCCTGCATAGATCATCACTGATAATGTGGCACAGCTCACTCCTGCCCACCATTCATCTCTTGATTGCCCTTTGGGTGACCTGAAACCTGGTCTTTTCAGAAACTAGGATGTGGCATGACTCATAGACATCCAGCATCTCCAGAGGAAAATGGATAATAAAAAGATGCAGCCAATTCACGTTAATTTATGTCAATGACCAGCGATCTTGTTTGTGTGGGAATTCTTGCCCCTCCGGCAGAACTATCCATCATTTATAGTCTTTGGGAGTTACCTGAGGCTCCGAGAGTCCTTTGGACTCCTAGATTGAGCATTCCATCCACTATGCCGCACTCGTTCTCTAAAATTAATGTAATCTGTGCTAAAAAAACAAACAAAACAAACCCTAATTTGGAGTTTGTAGCAATTGACAATTTGTTCCCTTATCTGAATGGTTTTTTTTTAATGTTAAGTTTAAGATATATTTTTTAAATTAAAAAAATAAAATAACTGTTGGCATTAGCTAATCACAATCTTCAATTGAACACAACTGAATCCAACTGCCTCAGTTTTTTACAGAGGAGGAAATTGAGGCATATAGCAGTTAAGCGACTGGCCCAAGGTCGCCCTGCTAGTAGTGTTTAAGACAGGAATTAAATCTAATTCTTTCTGACTCAAGTCCAGCCCTCCACCACTGCTCCATTCAGCCTGTGTTGTGAGCAGCGGTTGCCTAGATGGAATCAAAAAAGGTAGGATTGCAGGGGGGAAGGATATGTGAACTAGGGGACTTCAGTGCTTTGTCATGTGTGACCCTTGTTCATGCTTCCTCCACTCATACAGATCGGAGCCCATTCATACTTTCTTATCCTGGGCAATTGTTGTCTATGTCTTCCTACAACCTTTTCATAGAGGAGCACCCCAGCTATCAGGGGAAGGGGACCTTCATCTAGCTTTTGTAACCTTCTGTGGCCACCAGTCTAGTTCTCTGCCTGTCCATCTCTCATCCCCTCCCAAGTGCAGCCAGAACCAGATAAAAATGTGATCAGGAAATCTTTTTTAAAACAAATAAAAATACAACAAAACACAAATAATGTTAATATGTGATTTCCTAAGCCGATATGTGATCCACAGGGGTCCTTATCATGGTTTAATGGCCCCCCATTTCTATCTGACTTTCACACAACTGGACCAGATAACCTCTCAGGTCTCTCCCAGCTCTAACTATATAATGCTATGGTCCAGATAAGGTCTGTTAAACAACTGGTCTTATCATTTCGTTGTTGTGCCTTGCATTTCATAGGTGAGATGGGAAAACTGAGGAAGACTGCCTAGCAGCCTTCTTTTCCACCCTGGGGTTGGTGAGTGGTCCCCTCACTAATCAACCTCTGCCGTTGCCCTTGCAGGAGGGTGATGCTCTGGGCGCCATGGAGAAGCTCTGTAGACAGCTGATGTACCATCTCAGCCCTCACTCCCAGTGGAAACGCCAGAGTTTTGCAAAGAGGAAATCCCAGGCCTGGTAAGTCCCCCTTAGGATCCTGTGGGGAGGGGGCTGCCATGGAGCTGGAGAATCACAGAGCTGAGAGGGAGCCCAGCTGATTCTCAAAAATTAATCCCTGCTACAGCAAAACCAGCAAGTGATCATTCAGTCTTTACTAGTGGGGGCAGAGAGACCTATTACTTCCTGGGAGACCCGTTCCAGTCTGGTCAGTGAGGAGGCCCACCCTCCCCCGGAGGGTGGTTCAAGTACTGGAGCTGGACATCTCCTCCCTGATTTACCACCTTTGTAGGCAAGTCCATATTTTCCTGGGCCTCAGTTTCCTCATCTGTAAAATGAAGAGGTTGAGCTAGATGGTCTCTGAGGTCCCTGCCAACACCAGTACTATGATCTTATCCCCTGTGATGGGAAGGACCAGTAGAAAGGAAGAGACATCATCCTCCTTAGCACCTATCCCCGTGTCCTAGGGAGATGCCCATTTGACAGTCCCTGCCATTGTGAGCCTCCCAGTCTGATGAGGGGACATGCAAGTGCTGCCCTCAAATAGTTTAGTCTCTGTCTTCAAAGAGCCCTGAATTTTATCTGTGAAATGTAGGGGGAGGGGAGTAGGCTGCAGCATGTCTCGCTCATCAGAGATATATTCCTAAATGTCTGAATCCAGGGACTGTGGCTTCCCAAACAGATGAAGTTCTCCTTTCTGACAGGAGAGATGCTTCCCCCCTTCCCCCCTAGAGAGCTTTGAGTCTGATGGGGAAGACTGATTCCTGCCATGGCTTGTGCAAAGAGACAGAGTGCCTACTCTTGAGGTGGGGGGGGGGGGGAGCTAGGAGTCTGCTGGAAGATAGAAAGGGGTTTAAAACACAACCAAGGGGATACGTGCTAAGAATTCAGACTGTAGACAGAGCAGGATGGGGCCAGAAACAGGTGTTGACCTCCCATCCTTTGGGGCACACTCTTCTCTGTGGGCACATTGTGACATTGGTCTTTGGGGTTCTCCTACCTGCCTGGCTGCTCCTCAGTCTCCTTTCAGGGTCATCATCTGTCTCCTGCCTCCCCACTCACTGTGTCTGTACTCCAGGGCCCAGTCCCTGGTCTTCTTCTTCCTCCCCACTCTCCTCACACCCCCTAATCGACCTCCCTGCCTCCTGCTCCAAACATCCTTGACACAGCTTCCAAAGCGAAGGTGTGACAGGGTCACCCTCCCCCCTCCTTCTTTAAATGAACTCCATTGAGGCTTTATTCCCTTTAAGATAAAAGGCAACTCCTGTTTGTCACTTAAATCCCTTTCCAGGCTGATTCCAAATCATTCCATATCACACACACTGCATTCCAAGGACAGCCAATCTGTCCTTCATACTGTCTCCTGTCTCCATGTCTTTCTGGGCATAGGTTTCTCCCTCCCACCCCACCACCCAATGCCTGGAATTCACTCTCTCCTTACTGCCTGGAATTCACTCTCTCCTTACTGCCTGGAATTCACTCTCTTTTTATTGCCTGGAATTCACTCTCTCCTTACTTCCTGGAATTCACTCTCTCCTTGTCTCCTGGAGTTCTTTCTCTCCTTATCTCCTGAAATTCACCCTCTCTTTACAACCTGAAATTCACTCTCTCTTTACCTCCTGGAATTCACTCTCTCCTTACCTACCGGCCTCTTCAAATTTTTAGTCTCTTTTAAGACTCAGTCCCTGAAGCCTTCCTTGCCTGATCCCTACAGCTGCTACACCTCCCTGCATCCCATGATTACCTTGGGTCTATCTTGCACATTTTTGTATATAACTCTATATATTCATATTGCCTCTCCTTAGAGAATGTAAGCTTGTTGAGGGCAGGACCTCTTTCATGGTCATCTAGGTAACTGCAGTTGGTGCCTGTGAGCTCAGGACCTGACATATTTGCCAGTACTCCAGTAGTTTCGTGATCTCGTAAATTCTGAGGTTCTGTGTGCACCCATCCCATGTGATTCCTGTCCATGTTCTCCCATAATTATGCCCCAGGGAGTCCCCCCAAGGTGCTCCATAAATACAGGTTGATTGATCCATTCTCCTGATTTTCAGGCCCGACCGGATTGGGAGAGAAGGAAGTCCTGTGAATAGGAGAGCCTCAGGGAGCCGGGTCTAGCCAGATAAAACTCCACTCTCCTGTTCCACGTCCTCTCCTCCCCAAATGCAGCCCCAGGGAGCACCCAGATCTGTACACATTGTTTCCCCGCCCCCCCACCCCCACCCTAGAAACTGATTAGCCCTTGAGAGGGCAGGGAAAAACATAGTCATGAAAGTAATCAGACATGAGAATGAGCCAGAGAGGTAGAGGGAGGGAATGAGAAGGAGATATTCCCCAGAGTAACAATTAATTAGCTGTCAGCTCCGAGAAGCAGCTGCATCTGGCTGGATCCAAATTGCCAGAGAGTGGGAAAGGTCGCTGGCTAATTGCTAGCTGGGAGGTAGGGCCCTGGATCCCCCACATAAGGTTAGGTCCAGGGGCGAGAGGGAGCCCGGCCCCCAGACTGCCCTCACTTTCCCCAGAAGTGCCTTTCTTCTCCCATGAGAGGGTGAAGCAGGAAGTGTCCTGGTGGCAGCCCAGCCTGGAGTCAGCCTGATTCCCCCTGCCCCAGGCTCAGCACATTTCACTCCAGAATTTCTTGTACCCCAACCAGAGCCTGGCTTCTGATGGCTTTATTAGGAGCCAGGGGAGGGCACCAGCATTGACCTCTCTTAGGATTGGTCCTTTGCTTCTGGTCTCTCAGGGGAAACTCTCTGAAGGGACCAATCTGGAAATCAAGGTTCACTTTCTACCCTTTGTATATTCGAAAAGGATGATACAGTCATTCCCTGGGTTGTGGAGCTGTTGTGAGGATGGAAGGAATGAATGTACACGAAAGTACTTTGAAAACCGTTATTGCACTGGTTTAAAGTATAGGTTGAAAAAGGTTTATTATTAAGGTAACAATTAACCATGAGATAGGAAGTACTTGAAGGCGGTGCAGTGATTCAGTGCATAGAACCCTGGGCCTGAGTCAGGAAGACTTGAGTTCAAATCCAGCCTCAGACACTGAATATCTGTGTGACCCTGGACAAATCACTATCCATAAAATGGAGAGTCGTGACCCTGCCTCCCCAGACTGGGAGGATCAAATAAGAGAATGTTTGAAAGTCGTTTTGTCAGCCTCAAAATGCTAACTGTTGTTATTATTAGAAGACAAGGCAGGGGGAGATCAGAGATGGTTCTGTGAACCAGGCAAGCCACTTTCCACCTATATATAGCATCAAATGAAGAGAAAGCCCAGCCCTGCTGGACCCCGCTTGTGACTCAGTCCCGGCTAGCGGCCTTCCTGACACACAGAGCGTGCAGTCCTCTGACCGAGTGGGCAACGTCTTACACCTGGGCTTTGTGCTGGAGATTTGTTCATCCCAGTGATGTGAGGGACTCTGCAAAGGACAAGAGCTTGCTATCTGAAGGGCTGGTGAGAGAGGCCGAGGGGAGGAAAGACTCAGCCACGGAGGGGGGTTAGACATGACTCACTCCATTTACACTCACATGGAGGCTGATTCCAAAATGAACTGAGAAGGAAAATAGAGGGTCCCCCTCTCTTTGCCTCTGCCCCATGGACCTCAGACACATGCTGTGTTGCTTTTATTGGGATAGCAAAGTGAGTCAGCTGGCAGAATATTTGTTTATCCAGAAACCCAGAGGGTCACATCAAGGGGACCCAGGTTCATGATGGGTGGGTGTATATATGTGGCAGGGAAGTTCTTCACCTCAAAAAGGGTCAGTGTTTTTCTAAGTCTGTCCCTACCCTGGAACAATCCCAAGGAAATCCCGAAAATGAAGGTTGGGGTGGCTCATGCTTAGGGTCCCCCCAAAATGTGAGTGACAGAGTTCATTTTACTTTTTGAAGGGGGGAGAAGGCAGGGCAATTGGGGTTAAGTGACTTGCCCAAGGTCACACAGCTAGTAAGTGGTAAGTGTCTGAGGCTGGATTTGAACTCAGTTGCTCCTGACTCCAGGGCCAGTGTTCTATTCACTGTGCTACCTAGCCACTCCCAGAGTCCATTTTAGAAAAAAAAACAAAACTAGGAATCTCGCACAAAGCTGAAGAGCTCTCTAGCTCCTCACCAGAAGGACCACAGTCCAACACATCAGAGATCTGCCTGGTGACCCCCTGCTATATTAGGAAGCAGGAAAGTTCATATGCCATTTGAGAAGTATCATAGGAGTAAAGGTCAAAGGTAGGGGGAAGTACCCTCCAAGCAGGCATTGGCAAGTGCCACATTCCTTTGCCCCTCCCATGCTGCCCCAGTTAGCCCCAGGCTGGAGCATGGAAATGGAGGGGACTCTGCATTTGATCAAGTTCAACATCAATAAGCATTTATTTTTAATAGACTTCACTGATATGGTTTGGTTTTACCTCACATAGATTTTTTAAAATGTCTATATGTTTGTCCCTCTCTCCTACCAGAGAGCCTTCCCATGTAATGAAGAAATGTTCTTTAAAGAAAAAGAGGAAGACAAAAATTCAGCCAAACTCATTAGTGGGCTTCAAACAATCTGACAGTGTATGCAGTGTCCCACACCCGTGGACCCCCACCCCCTGTAGAAAATTGGCAGAGGCAGCTTATCTCTTCTTTGGGATCAAAGTTATTCTTTGTGATTTTGCAATATTCATTGTTGATTGTTTCGACCAACCTGGATTAAAAATCACAATGTGCCTGATCCTGTGCTGAGCGCTGCAGATGGAGAGGAAAAGCAAAAGCCCTTTGACCTTGACCTTAGATGGCCTGGCTCAGGTGGCACAGATAGGCCCCTGGAAGGGCCAGCCATGGGGAGGGGGCTGTGAGTCTCTCTCCTGGTCCTTCCCATGGTGCCAGGCCAGGTGAGCAAGGGGGGAGCAGGCCACGGAGGGCACACACGTGTGTGGGAGCACACGCATATACATGCACACACAGACCCACACATGTTTACACATGCATATACTCTTGTGCATATACACATGCACACCGACACACATGTGTGCACACATACATAACTCTCGTGCATATACACATGCACACACATGCACACCAACACACACGTGTGCACACATACATGCACTCGTGCATATACGCGTGCACACACCTGCACACATACATACACACAGGCATACATATACACGCATGCACCCATACATACACAGACACATGCCCGCATAGACACACATACATCACAGAGGCACACACATGTGTGTACACATACATATGCTCTTGTGCATATACACACGCACACAGACACATACACTCTCATGCACATACACACATGCCTACACAGACACACATGTACATGTATGCACACATACACACAGACGCATGCCCGCATAGACACACATACATCACAGAGACATGCAGACACACATGTGTGCAACATACATACACTATCATGCATATACACATGCACACACATGCACACAGACACACGTGCATACACAAACTGCATGTACACACATGCATGCATGCATACACACAGGCACATGCCCACATAGACACACACATACATCACAGAAACACACAGACACACACATGCACACAGACACATGCACACACACAGACACACGCACACACCTGCTAATCCTTTTTCCCTCTACTTCACCCCTCTCCCCACTGCCTTTAGCCCAGGACTGCCCATCTGCTCCTCAGGGCTGGCCAAGGTACAGGTTCAGTACCTCCAGGATGGAGCACAGGGTCTAGCCCAACCTTGACTGGCGTATGTATGTGAAGGACATAGATGTGGGACATAGCTTAAGGCATGGGGTGTATTCTGCACAAAGCAGGGGGTGAGTCACAGGGAGAGAGGAGAGTCAGCCAAGAAACCATACAGGGGAGTGGCCTGGCGAGAACAAGGAGAGAGGTGGAGAAGCAATTGCCTGACGCCCTCTGAGTCACTGTGCTGAGCAGCTTTGGGGATGGAAGGGTCCTAGACATCATGGGAGTCCAATGCCCTCATTCTACAGTGGAGGAAACTGAGACCCAAGAGAGGAAATAATTGCCCAAGATCACACGATGCATTTGTGGTAGAGCTGGGGCCCTCCCCCTAGGCCAGTCCATTGCACTGATCCCCACCTGCTTCCTAGATCAGTCTCCTCGATGGGCTGGCCACCTTCTGGCCCTGTGTGAGTGGGAACCACAGAGATACCCCTGCAACCCACCTCCAGTCCCCCCTCTGCAAAGTAGTCCCATGGCCACGGAAGCACCGTGGCAGTGTGAAGACATCTCTTTCTGAGGGCCTCATCCTCCCAGGTGCTAAGGCCCGTCATTTCAGAGTCATCCTGAGACAGACTGGATGTTAGACCTGGGTTCAAATTCAGCTTCAGATATTTATTGACTGTGACCCCAAGCAGGTCATCTTCCTCAGCCTCACTTTCCTCCTCTGTAATATGAAGGTGTTGGACTCCCCCCATTCTTCTCCCTCCCCTTCCCCCATAGCATGTCCCACCTCCATAGCATCCATCCCTTCCTCTCTATCCTCATACCCACTAAACTAGTTCACTGAAGCCTTTATAACCTCTTTCCTGGATTTTTTGCATTAGTCACCCAACTAGCCCCTAGGAGCACAGTGGATAGAGTCCTGGGCCTGGAATCAGCAAGATTCATCTTCCTGAGTTCAAATCTGGCCTCAGACCCTTACTGTGTGACTCTGGGCAAGTCACTTAACCCTGTTTGCCTCAGTTTCCTCATCTGTCACATAAGTGGGAGAAGGAAATGGCAGGTCACTCCAATATTTCTGCCAAGAAAAACCCAAGTGGTGTCACAAAGAATCAGACACGACTGAAAAACAACAGAGCAACCCAACCCAACAACAACCCAACCGCCTTCTCTTCCATCTCCAGCGTGGCCCTCACGCAGCTGCCACAGTCATCTTCACAGTGATTCATTCTCTCCTCAAGCTGGCTCCGACCTAACTTTCCAGACTCATTTTCCCATCACTCCCCTTCCAACACTCTACATTCCAGCCAGACTGGCCCATTGCCTGTCACCTGATCTCCCCCTGCACTGGCCTGCCCCTGGGGCTTTGCCTGGTCCTCCCCAGTGCCTAGGCCATGCTTCCTCCTCTCCAGCCCGATTCTGTGGGGTTCCGAGTTACTTCTCCCATCCCTCACCTTTATTATCTTACTATTCCAGCCAAACTGGACCTCAACTGTCCCTCTGGGCTTGACATTCGAGCTCCCACTCGTGTGCATTCAGACACGAGATATTCCATCAATGAAAACCTTTCTCTTGAAGGGCCACCTCCTTCCATTCATTCCCCTGCAGCCAAAAGCATTCTCTTCTCCCTTGAATGATCTCCCTTGTCTCAGTCTGGATCTCTCATTTGCGCCTGCCTATACTTATATTGCCCAGATTGGAAAGAGGATTGGCTTTGGAGTCAGAAAAGCTGGGTTTGAATCCTGACTCTGCCTCTAAACTATGTGCATAGCCTTGGAAGAACCTCTTCCCTTCTCCCTCACACCCAGAAGACCACCTCCTTATGTACACGCACCTTGTTTCCTTAGATAACTCCTCAGGAAGCTAGAGGCAAGCCCTCTGATTTGTACTATTAGAAAATGGTCCCAGAGCATCTGTACTCCAAAGATCCCACACCCCAGAGGTCAACCTCGAATCGTGGGCCTCAGTGACGGCAGGAGGCCCAGAGGCCAACTAGCACAGTCCAGATCAGAAATGCCTGAGGCAGCAACACTCTTCTTTGGAATCAAGATCCTCCCCTCTACTCTCTGGAATTGGACACACTGCCCTCCTCAGGTGCCACATTTGCTGCATTTCATTGTATACTTTGCCCTACTAGGGTGCCATATTTGCTGTTTCATTGGACACATTGTCTTACTAGATTGATGTATTTGCTGTTTCATTGTATACATTGTCCTACTAGGGTGCTATATGTTGTTTCCCCATTAGAATATAAGATCCTTGAGGCTAAGAACAGTTTTTCTTTGTAATTTGTATCCCAAGTAGTTAGTACAGTGCCTAACAGAGTAAGCCTTTAATAAATGCTTGATGAATCTTTCTTTCATCTCAGTAAGTCAATCAACAATCATTTATTAAGCATGTGCTATGGGCTGGGCACTATGCTGAGCTCAGGGGTTACACATACAAAGAGTGAAACAGTCCATCTCTTAGGAGCTTACATTCTAACCCCAGTGGGGTTTCCTTTCATTCCATCAGGAGCACCAGTCTGTCCCCTTGGGACTTCTCCAGATTACGCCCCTCCTCAGTCCCTGACAGCCTTGTTGGGTCTTCATGCTTAAATGTTCCTAAGTTTCCGTTAGAGTTAGGGTCAGGGTTAGAGCTGGACACTGTGCGTGCTGACACACTGTGCCCTCCCTCACAAATGCTGGGCTCCTTAATGGTGTTGGGATGTCAGGTGAGCACTTAGGCCGTGGGGAAACAGACATTAACACAAATTGGTAAATTAGCTCCTGCCATGGACTGTCTCATTATCTCACCTGTCTAGGGCTGTTAGCTCCAATCTGAGGCATTCTGGGTAGAAGAGTGGGGAGCAGGGGTGGGGGGTGTCCTGCTGGATTAGGACAGAGATCTTCATGATTAAGGTCACCCAGACTTGGCCATGAAAGCAAAGGAAGCCAAAGGAAGGCCCCTCCAGAGGCCATTTAATCCTTCCTTCCTCCTGCTTAGAGATCTCCAGGAGAGTCCCCAACCTCCCAGCTGTTACAGATTGCACAGAATCATGGCATTTTTGGAGATGGAACAGGCTTGAACAGCTGTGTGGTTGACCCTGTGCTCCCTGCCCCCAAAATACCTACTTTAACACACCTGCCAAATGGCCTTGCAGCCCCTGCTTGAAGACCCACCATCTTCCAAGGTTGTTTTCCTTTGGGACGGCCCTAACTGACAGGAAGAACTTCCTGCCATGCAGCCTAAACTGGTCTCTGCAACCACCTACTGGGCCTGGTTCTCTGGGGCCAAACAAAACATGTCAACAGGGCTAATCCCTCATCCATGGAACAGCCTTTCCAAGACTTAGAGACAACAGTCAAGCTTGGGAAGACTGTGGCACCGCGAAAAGTGGGTTGGATTTGGAATCAGAAGACATGACTCTCTTCTATTTAATACTTCTGTGACCTTGGACAAGTTACTTTCTCTCCTTGTGCCTCAGTTTCCTTATCTGTAAGGACTGAACTAGATGGCCCCTGTAGTCCCTTCCAGCCCTAAACTTGTGATCCTCTGTCTGCCTTCATGGACCAGTGAGCAGGGCACCTAAAGTGGAGAGAAAAGGGAGAATTTAGGAGAAGGATGAGCACGTCACCATGGAGACAGCATTCAGCATTGGTACTGAATGCAGCAGATCTGGGTTCAATCCCCACCTTTGACATTTCCTATATAACTTTTAGACAACTCACTTCCCTCCCTGCTTCTCAGTAGAATGGAGGAGTGGGACTAGGTGGCTTCTAAGGCCTGTGGCAGCTGCCATCTGTGACCCTAAAAGGTGGTGGGCCACTGAGGGAGAGAGACAGAGGCCCTTCCCAGGAAGGCGTGGGCAGGGGGCCGAGGCAGATCCAAAGGCACCCAAGAGAAAGAGAGGCTTAAAAAATAGGAGATCATAGGGCAGGACTAGTCTTTTTTCTGTGTTCTGGAACCATTGGGCAGGCAGCCCATTGGATCCCTTCTCAGAATCCTGTTTTTAAATGCATCATATAAGATATGCAGGATTGCAAAGGAAACCAGTTATAGTGAAATACATTTGTCAGAATATTTCTTTAAAAAACAAGTTCACAGAGCATAGGTTAAGAGGGGAAAGAAAAAAGGAGGAGCGATGAAAAGAAAGAGATTTAAGGTGAGAGAAGGAGGAAGAATAAAAGAGGGAGAGAAGGGAAAAGAAAGGAGGGAGGCAGGGTGTGCAGAGAGCGGGGACCAGAATAAGGAGTGGGGTTGCAAGAGAGAAGAGAGGGGCAGCTGGGGCAAAGAAGAGGAAGAGGAAGGAGAGGGCCAAGCAGCACCTGAAAGGGGGACAGTGGGGAGCGACAGGGCCTGGCAGGGCACAGACCCTCCTGCCTCCTTTTGGGTCACAGGAGCTGCAGGGAGGTCCTGCCAAGTGCCCACAGCAGTGATTACAGAGCAGGTATTTCACAGCCTGTGTGGCTGGCCCTCGGCCCTCCTGCTCCCCTGTGTTTCTAATTAGAAAACTCATTCCTCTCCAGGAGCCTGCAAAGTGAGCGCCTTTCAGCCGTGACTAGGTTGGGAAATGCTTATCCAGCCCAGCCAGCAGTAGGAGAGGCAGGTCACCAGCAGGGGGGTGGGGAACCAGGATGGCTGCCTGGTTTTCCCCCATTCCTGGATGTGTTGTAGATTTTGGTCAAGGATTCATTTTTCTCTTTCCTGAGAGCAAAGTAGAAAATGGCCCTATTGATACTCTGGCCTGGACAAGAGCTCAGAGGTCATCTGGTCCATCCCCCTATCTCCAGGCATGGCAAACTAACCATCTACTGAAGCCGATGGGGTCAAGGAAGGAAAAGGAGAGGAGGATGGGCCAGAGGACATGGCTTGGCCTGTCTCTAAGCCCCCTCTTCCAGGGTCTTGCCCTTGTCACTGAGAGGTACCATCTAACATCTGGCTAATTTAATTCCCTTTGGCTGCATGCAGTTTCTGTTCCCTTAAAATGTGATCCTCTGCTTTCTGTGTGTCCTAAAACCAACCAATGGAAAGCTTCATCTGGAGGCTTCTTAGAATTCCAACTGGTATCTCCCATGTTCTTAAAAGCAAACCAATTAGGGAGGTCAAGAGAGACAGCGCTGGAAGGCAGTAGATATTCTCTGCAGTGAAGGGCTGAGAACAAGGAGAAGGAAGTGGGATGGAGAGACAGAGAGTGAAGGAGAGAGACAGAGAGAGAAAGGAGAGAGAGAGAGAAGGAGGGAGAGTGAGAGAGATGGAGAGAAAGAGAGAGAGAGAGAGAGAGAGAAGGAGGGAGAGAGAGAGATGGAGAGAAAGAGAGAGGGGGAGGGAAAGAGAGAGAAAGTCAGAAAAAGAGGAGGAGGTAGATGGTGGTTAGAGTTGGGGGGGGGAGGCAGGATGGTGTGCCTCTAGGGCCATAGGTTTCCCACTCCTGGGTCAGGATCTGGGACCTAAGAAACAGAGCCCAGTGTGGTTCTGTCATTCAGACTGAAGCAGCCTCCCCAGAGGGACCAGGCTCCAGGAATTATCAGGCTGGGTTCCTGAAGAAGAGAGAATGCCACAGAGTCCTAGAATCTCTGAGCCCCAGCTATCATCCCCCCTCTCTCTAATCCTCAATCTTTCCTTCCATCCTGCTTCTTTCTTTCACTAAGGCTTATTAACATACCCAAATCTTCCTCATCCTTAAAAAACAAACCCAAAACCCTCCCTAAACACCCTCCCTTTCTTAACCTTCCTATCAGTGGTTGCCACCACCATCTTTCCTCTCATTCTCTTCTTAACCCCCTGCACACAGGCTCTACATACGTGCACACATGTGTGCATATGTATGCACGCACATCTGGTTTCTAGTATCACTATGGATGATAACCAATGATCTTTTAAGTGCCAGAGCAAATGGACTCTTCTCAGTCCTCATCCTCAGTGGTCCCTCGTCCACCTTGACCACTGTCTCCTCCTGGTTACTCTCTCCTTTCTGAGTTTTTCTTTTTTCTTTTTTTCATTCAGCTTTTATTTTTTTCTTAATTACATGTAAACCAAAATTTCTAACATTCATTTTTTAAAATGTAAAGTTCCAAATTCTCTCTCTCCTCTCCCCACTTCTTGAAGAAGGCAAGCAATTTGATATAGGTTAGACATGTACAGTCATGTAAAACATCTCCATATTAGCCATGTTGCAAAAAAAAAAAATGCAGACCAAAAACAATAATAACGAAAAAACATTTTAAAGGATGCTTCAATCTGCATTCAGATTCCATCAGTCCTTTCTCTGGAGGTAGATAGCATCTTTCATCATAAGTCCTTTGGAATGGTCTTGGATCATCAAGTTAGATAAGTCATTCACAGTTGATTATTGTACAATATTGCTATTACTGTGTGCAATCTTCTCCTCGTTCTGCTTGCTTCACTTTGCATCAGTTCATGTAAGTCTTTCCAGATTTTTCTGAGAACATCCTAATCATCATTTTTTATAGTACAATAGTATGCTTTCATAATCATATGCCAGAATTTGTTTAGCCATTCCCCAATTGATGGGCATCCCCTCAATTTCCAATTCTTTGCCACCACAAAAAGAGCTACAATAAATATTTTTGTACAGATGGGACCTTTTTCTTTTGGGGATACAGACCTGGTTTTGATATTATTGGTTAAAAGGGTAAGTACAGTTTTATAGCTTTCTGGGCACCGTTCCAAATTGCTCTGCAGAATGATTGGATCTGTTCGCAATTTTCTGCGTTTTTTCTGACATTGCTCTCTCCTGGTTCTTCTCTCAATTATCTGACTTCTCTTTCTCAGTCTCTTTTGATGATTCCTCATACCCATTATGCCCACTACTGTGTTCCCACAAGGCTCTTTTCTGGGGCCTCTTCTCTTTCCTCTCTATACTTGAGCTGACTTCATTAGCTCCCACTGGTTCTCTCACCATTTCTATAGATATGATTTCCAGATCTATACATCCAGCCCAAGTCTCTCCTGAGTTCCAGTCCTACATTACTAACTGCCTATAGGATAGTTAGGACTGGGTGTTCCATGGGAATTGCAAACTCAACATGTCCAAAGCAGAATTCATTTTCTTTTCCCCTAAATCCATCCAGCTTCCAAACTTTATATTATTGTTGAAGACACCACTATATTTTCAAACTGCAGGTACCATTGAAGTCATTATCTTTGAGGACAGGTACTGTTTTTTGCTTTTGTCTTTGTATCTTCATCACTTAGCACAGTATCTGGAACATTATAGGTATGTAATTAATAATTATTAATTCTTCATTGATTGACAGGGAAACTCTAGGCAAAAAATAGATTCTTCTCCTATCCCCCTCCCAACCCAAATCTATATTTTCCTCTCCCTATCTGCCCCACCTTCCTGGTCTCTGACTGTCTTCATCATGCCTGGCCTTTTAGAAACACCCTTCCTCACTCCCCCAGCAATGTTGGCCTGGGTACAGATAACAATGGTGCTTGCTCAGGGCCTAGGGAAAAACTAGTGGAGCTGGGACAAACCAGGAAGGGATAAGTCAGGAAAGACAACATCACAAATCAATAACAGAGTCACTCCTTGAACCAAGGTCCCTGACTCCTATCCCCAGCAGGCTGTCTCTGACAGTTTATTGAATGACCAAAGACATCTTGGCCAAGTGGGTAAAAAACCATCCTCAGAATCAGAAAGACCTGGGTTCAAGTTCTGCCTCTGATACATACTAGCTGTGTGACCCAGGGCAAGCCATTTAACTTCTCAGGCAGTTCTCTAAGACTGTGAGAAAGAAGACTGTCTCTGGGATCAGAGAACCTGAGTCCATTTGCACCTTTCATAATACCTTGGGAAAATATATAACTTTCCTCTCTCTCTCTCAGTTTCCCTATATGTAAATGAGAGGTGATATTATATGGTTCCTTCATAAGTGCTGTCTAGCACAAGATCTACAATCCTGTGCCTCTAATTTATGGAACAGTTATTGATCAGCATTAGTTGAAGGAGTTTCCTCAGTGTGAGTTTCCCACACCAATGAAGTCCTGGGTGGCAAGATGCTGGCTCTAAGCATTTCACTCCCTTTAGTGTGGAACTCTCCAGGTTTTCTCTTAGACTCCAGGGTGCCTGACAGTGATCATCCCCTCTCTCTGTGGAGGGGTAAATGGCTCTTGGTGAGATCCCAGCTCTGTCTCTATACCAGCCTGAAAGGCCTGAGCTCAAGGGAATCCTAGGCAAAATGGTCAGGGCCCAGAGAGGTTAAATATCTCCAGCAGGGTCACGCTACTAATAAATGACAGAAATGGGATTTGAACTCAGGTCTCCCTGACTCTAAATGCAGCCCTAGGTCCCCTATGCCCACTGCCTTTCATGTCAGAGCTAGATCTTTCCTGCTTAAGGCCCTGGTTACAGGGCAGCAGGGGTTGGGGGTGGGCAGCAAGGGTTTGCTTGCCAGCTGAGGCAATCTGGTTAGATGCAGCACTTTGGGGGTCTGTTGTGTGTTGGGGTGGGGGGACATGTGCTCATGTGTGAATGATGTGTGATATTTGGCAAAAATCTAACTTTTCTGAGGGAAGGTCTAAAGTTTCTTGGAGTGTGCAGCTGATTCAGCCAGACCCATAAACCCTGAATGGCTTTAAAAACAATTTCCCCTAATTTGGCAGAAACATTTGGAAAATCTGCTGCACTTGCCACATGGCCTTCTTGGGCCGGCAGGGTTGGGGCTGGAAGGAGGGGAAGGAGAAGGAGAAGTACCAGGGCAGGGAGAAGGGGGAGGGTAAAGGCAGAAAGGGGGGGGTGGAGTTGGGGATGGGGATGGATGAGGGCAGAAGAGGTGGGAGGGAGGGCTGGTGGGGCTGCAGCCTGATTAACCAGAGGCTTTCAAGGACAAAAGTGCCTTCCCCCTCCTTCTTTGGCCCAGAGACTTCAGGGGCCCAAGGCCAGGGTTTCCTAGAGGTCTCTAGATGAAGTTTTGAAAACTCCTTGATTTCTGCTCAGGAAAATAGTTTAGAAACATGTCTCTCTCTTGTCAACTCCATTGTGGCCCATGCTTTCCTGGGCCCTGGGCTGGGCAGGGAGGATCCTCCAGGGTAGGATGAAATTTGGAAAAGAGAATTGGAGAGGCAGAGATTCTGTCCTGGAAAACTTCCAGGAAGATGGGGAAAGTATAAGCCTTGTTCCCAGGGAGCTTCTGGCCGGATAGGAGGTCCCACCCTGTCCCCCAGGGGTTTCTGTTCATGGGGAAGATGTAGCCCAACCCCATACCGATCAGGGGCAATGAGCAAGAAAAGACCATGTTGGGAAGCTGATATCTAATGCTGCTCTTCTGGAGGCTGCCTCAGGTCAAGCCCCATGGACAAAAGAAACCTCCCCAACCACTGATATACACACCCAGACCCGGAAAGTACCCACCTGTCCCTGAGCTCCCAATCCCTGAAGCAGCTGCCTTTTCTTGCTAGCCCTTGTCCCATCAGAGGAGACTCTTAGCCCTCTCTGCCTGGGGCCAGGCCTGGGAGAGGCTCCCCTAGCTGAGGCGGGAAAGGGGGCCCAAACTCACTGACTCTGGGAAACAGACTTCAAAGCAGACCTTTCTCCCTGGAACCCCAGCCCAAAGGCATCCAAACATGTGGCACACACACCAGGCTTCCAGCCCCCAGGAATAATGGGGGTTGGGGTGGGGAAGGCATCCCTGTAGCACTAATAACTACCTCATGTGCTGGCTGCTTAGCTCAGCTGGTTGGAGGCCCTGGAACCCAGGCCCCAGGTTCGAGCCAGTTGGCTACGCCCCAGACCTCGGCCAGCTGCCTCCACAGTGGTGCCTCTTAGGCGCCAGGGGGTCAGAAGAGAGAAGATGGGGGCTGGGCACCCCTCTGCTCCTGCTTCTTGAAAGCTCTTCAGAACAGGGACAGCAGGGCTCACGCAAGGCGTCTGAAGGAAGGGCTGACTTCAGTCTTTTTCTTTTCATTGTTTTTTAAATAAGTCCGGTAATAAGTTGTATCATCAGGAACAGAGACCACAAAGAGATTTTCCTTCATTCATTCATCTCAAACTAGTAAAGGAGCTCTGGACCAGGGAAGCAGAAGACAGCTGGGTTCAAATCCGATTGCTAACAATTATGTCCCTTCCTCTAAGCCTCAGTTTCCCCATCTGTAAAATGAGAGGGTTGCACCAGATGGCCTCTGAGAGCCCTTCCAGCTATGATCCCATAGGCAAAAGTCTCATTCAGTTCAGTTTGACAGGTCTGGGTGTGAGAGGCACCGTGGCAGGCCCTGAGGATGCCCACCAGAAGCACATCTATCTTGTTTCATGAGAGGGACCACATGGTATAAAGAGAACGCTGGGCTGAGTGTTGGGAAAGCTAAGGCAATGCTACTCACTGGCTATTATGCTCAAATGAGGGGGTCAGCCCTCCAAGGCTCTGGTTCCTGGATTCTGTGAAACTGGCTGGATTCCCAGCAGGGTGAAAAAAAAGCCCACAGCTTTCTCTGACCTGCTAAGGCCTCCCTGCTGTCCGCTGCCTAATCCTTGAGAGTGAGTGGTCAGGGGAGCTGGGGGAGGGGAGAATCAGAGCACCCCAGATTTAGAATGGCATGGCCCTTAGAGGTTATCTAGTTCAACACCCCCATTTTACAGGTGAGGAGATTGAGGCCTCCTTACAGAGATCAGAGGGCAGAGGGCAGAGGTTCTGCCCTCCCATCAGTAAGGGGAGAAAACGTGGAGGAAACCTCCTCCCAGAAGATAGGAGCCAGCATGTCCTAGGCCCACAGGTGCCCCACTGGCAATAGATGAGACCCTGGGGATGCTGACATCTGCCTAGCCTGCCTGCCAGGGAGATCAATAACTCAGCAGCCAAGCCCGAGGCTGCCCTAAACCCCCATCAGGGCATCCAGGTGGTTCTTTCAGCCTGGGTTTGCTGAGTGGTGTCTCCGCTCTGCAGTCAGGTAGGATGGAGGGAGCTTTGCTTCCTGCTGATGGGTATGGGACGAGAGAGATTGAATAAGGGATGTCCTAGTCACAGAAGGCCAGAGGTGAAGGGACCTTCAAGGTCATCTATCCCCTCACTTTATAGAGGAGGAATCAGACACAGCAAGGGGAAAGGGCCTGCACTTTGACCTCTGGAGCCCTTCCCTCCAAATCCTCCTCCTCCCCAGAAAGGAGAGAAGGCAGTTCCCAGCAGCACCAACCTGTGTGATCCTGGGCATCCTGTCGCATAGGAGATGGGGCATTGGGCTTGGGATCAGGAAGATCTGGCTCAGAGACTTAATAACTATGACAGTTATGGCAAATGAGTTAACTTCTCTATGCCATTCTTTTCTTTTTTTGCTTTTTGGAGGGCAATTGGGGTTAAGTGACTTGCCCAAGGTCACATGACTAGTAAGTGTTAAGTGTCTGAGGTCAGATTTGAACTCAGGTCCTCTTAACTCCAGGGCCAGTGCTCTGTGCACTGTGCCACCTAGCCACCCCTGTGCCATTATTTTCTTGAGAGTGAGTTGAAGGGGATAGGTCTAGTAAAGTCCCATCCAGTCCTAAATGGGTAATCTTGTGAACTGGATGGCAGCCACTGACGTCCCTTCTAGCTCAAGATCCATGAGCCTCTAGTGGAGATCCATGGGCCTCTAGGAGGGCTAGAAGATACCTGAGCTTGAAATTATCTGGTCTTGAAGGTTCCTTCCAGCTCTCATATTCTAAGGGGCTGTGATTCTTGCTATCTTGGTTACCTCACCTGTCTTGGCCAAGTCCCTCATTCTGTACACAGCCTCCTAGGAAGCATGGGTCACTCCTCTCATTTTAAATTGGAGAAAACTCAGCTGAGAGATGGCTGGGAGCCTTGCTCTCAGTGTGCATCCAGTCCTGTGGCCCCAACCTCCCTCCTACCCTCTCTCCAATCATGGCCATGCTGCCCCGGTGGCATTGGGCCCTCCCAGAATCTCTCATCTCCCACCCTCCTGCCCTAAATTCCTAGATAAGCCAAAGCCTGTTTCTCAGGGTCTCTGAGGAAATGCCTTTCCCACTGCAGAGGGAAGGGAGGGGGCTGGGAGTGGGCTCCACAGGAATCTTCCCTGGTCTGTCTGTGCCTCATGCTCCTGGCAGCTTCAGCTCCCCACCCCCACCCAAAGGAAGGCCCAGTCTCCATCCCTCCATCCCCTTTGGTCTTCCAACAGTCTCCTGTTGAGCAGATTACCAGTCAGAGCCACAGGAAGACAGATTTTTATTTCAAAATTCTTACTATTGATCAGCCTATGACTGTGCTTAGGAGAAAGGGGGAGGGGATGGAAGGGATTATTTTTGGAGCTGGAGGTGGGGGAAGGCTCTGATTCTCTGGCCAGACAGAGAACCTGGCTCATGGGAGGGCTGCCTTTGTTAGCCTCCTGGGCTGGCAGTGAGAGAGAGAGAGAGAGAGAGAGAGAGAGAGAGAGAGAGAGAGAGAG
>NW_027185798.1:15631727-15696624 GCF_028583685.1 Petaurus breviceps papuanus
GGGGAGGGAGGAGGGGGGTGGCAGAGGGGAGGGGTCCAGAGAGGCAATCAGTGTTGATAGCATGTGATCTACGTGTCCCAGTGTGACTTCGAGTTGTATGGGAAGGAGCCTTGCTTTGCATATCAGGGGAAGGAAGGAGGGATTCCTCCAGAGTCGTGAATATGTCATGTATCTGTGAATCAAACCTTCTATGGGATAGAAAACAAAATCTGGGCATTGAAGGGGATGCAAGGCTTGGGAACAGGGACAGAGCCTGGATCTAGGATTTCATTGGTAAGAAATTCTGATGCAGGTTGTCATCCTCTCTTGGAAAATAGCCTAGAGCTCTGAGTGGGGTAGTGACTAGCTCAGGGTCACACATCCACACACATATCAGATGTGGGACTTGAATTCAGGTCTCCCTGACTTGTCTCCATTCACTAAGCATGCTGCCCCTCCTCTGCCTGGCCCCTGACACACAGTCTTATCTGGTCAGATGCTCTGACCTTTTGTAAAGCAATGAAATCATTTCGTGAAATTATCATTCCCCTACTTTCCTATGATGTAAACCTGGATCTTCATGCACAGACTCGGATTTTCTTAAAGCAGGACACATGTGTGTGGGCGTGTATGCATATGTGAGAGGTAGAAAACCATGGAGGAGAGGAGACAGGGAGCTGGTACATGTTTGAGTTTGTGTTTGCACGTCCAGGTCGGAATCCAGATGGTGACTTAGAACCAGTTCCATCAGCGTGGATGTGAATGTGTGAGTGTCCAGCCTGTGTAGCTGCCCAAGGAGTGTGTCTAAGGTTGCACTGACTCAGACCCATCATGTCCCACAAATCCCAGCCCAGCCAGGCTTCTGGTTCTTGGAGCAGGGCTGGGCACAGGCTAGGGGAGTCTTCCCCAAACTGGCTCAAATGACCTTTCCAGGCTGATCCCACACTCCTCCCCTGATACGTCTGTGGTCCCCCCAAACCAGGAAGTCTTGTTACTGTTCCATCTCCAGTCTCCAGGTTTTTGTAATGGCTGTGCCTCCTGCCTGGAATGTACTCCCTCATTCCCTCTGCCTCTTTAACTCTTAGCTAACTTTAGAGCTCAGCCAAAAGACAGCCTCCTCCAAGAGGCCTCCCTTCCCACCAGCAGCTAGGGCCTCCCCACCACAAATCTCTGTGCATTTATTTTGTTGATTTACACGAGTACCCAGTGTTTTCTCTGATAGAGAAGGTAAGCTCCTTGAGGGCAGGGTGTTTCCTTTTTATGTTTCTATCACCAGCATTTAGTACAAAGAACTGCTTATCAAATGCTTATTGATCTATTGATTTACTGGGTGATTTGGACCTATCCTAACTCCTCTGATTTCCTCCTGTCAAACACCATCCCCCCCCCAAAAAAAAAGAGCCCCTTCATATTCAGGCTCTGCTTCTGATCGCTAACCTTGGCCAAGTGACTTCCCAGCTTCCTTCTGGGTCAAAGGAGGGACTTGGCCTGCATGGTTTGCAAGGTCCCTTCTAGGAACCAGGGGTTCTGTGGGTCCCTCTTCCTTCCCTTGGCCCTCTACCCCCTGGAAGGAACAGCAGAGTTTCTGGCCAGACTTTATTTCTGACTCAGAAACCTTCTCTCACCTGCCTTCTAGGACACACCATGCCTGTCCAGGTTAGTCAGTGACCTTTCTTAATGTTTGGGATCTCTGTCTCCTATCCCACGTGTCCATTCTGCTCCAGGTCCTGTCCCCGTCTTGTTTCAGGGGAGAGGCTCCCGTTGGTCCAAAGCCAGTCACAGTATGTCAGAGAAGGGCAAAGGAGGCTCAGATCCACTCACCAAGAACCCTGAGCCTTGCACTTTGTGGAAGTCCATGGAGTATGCCTAAAGCATAGGTCTGACCCTGCTCAGGAAACATCACTGGCTCCCAATTGTCTCTGGGATCCCATACCAGCTCCTCTGTGTGTTACATAAAGGCCTTCACAACCTTGTTCTAATCTGACTTTCCAACCTCATCATCTGTACTTGCCTTGATTCACTCTTCAGCCTAGCCAAACTGGCCTTATTTAACAGACTTTGCATGTCATCTACTATCTCCAGTACCCTCCATGGTATGTTCATTCCCTCCTTACCTCTACTACTACTACCACCACCACCACCACCACTACTATTAATAATAATAATAATAGCTTTTACATAGTGCTTTAAGGTTTAAAAAGCACTTTACAAATACTACCTCTTTTGATCCTCACAACAACCCTGGGAGATAGGTACTATTTAAAACTCCCATTTTACAGAAGTGGAAACTGAGGCTGAGGGAGATTAAGTGACTTGTCCAGGGTCACACTGCTAGCAAGAGGCAGGATTTGTGTTCAGGTCTTCCTGACTCCAGGTCCAGCCCTCTGTCCACTGTGTCACCTAACGGTACATTCCTTGTGTTCCTTTAAAATTCAATTCCAGGGGCGGCTAGGTGGCTCAGTGGATAGAGCACTGGCCCTGGAGTCAGGAGGACCTGAGTTCAAATCCGATCTCAGATATTTAACACTTACTAGCCGTGTGACCTTGGGCAAGTCACTTAACCCCAATTGCCCTGACCTCCCCCCTCCAAAAAAAAAAGCAAAAAAAAATTCAATTCCAATGCCACCTCTGGCCTAAGGCTTGTCCTGGTCTGGCAAAAGAGACCAGGAAGGAACAGTTAAGCAGAAGGAAAACTAGGAGAAGGCATGATCATGGAGCCCAAAAGATTCCTGTTCTGCAGGACAGCTTGGTCCATAGCGTCCAACAGCCACGGCAAGGTCAAGAAGGTTTCAGACTGAGAAAATGCCTTGGAGCCAGATGACAAGGGGCCTAGAAGTGAATGGGGGGGGAGGTTAGGGGAGATGATGTCTGGGTGGCCCAGCAGACTGCCCTTTCTCCCCAGAGCAGAGCTGTGTGCCAGGGGCTAGCACAATCCTCAGCAAGGTGGGAGGGTTGCCCAGGGCTGTACACAGAGCAGGCAGAGCTCAAGAAACCCCCTCAGCACCAAAAGCAGCTGCTTCTTCCTCCAGCATCCATTTCCTCCTGATGACTCACTTGGCAGGGACATGTGGTTGGGCGATGGAGGGGCAGGGCCGAGAGCTTATTTTGGGATCCAGGTGACAAAAAAGGAAGAGAGAAGGAGAGTGGAGAGTGGGTCAGGAGGCATCCTGAGAGGTTTGAGAGGAGGGGGGACTCTGGAGAGAGGCCCCTCCCCCTCTCCTTCCTAGCCAGATGTTGGTTTATATCCCTTGGGGTGTGTGGAACCAAGGCATACATTCCTTCTACCCCCCAACCTCCCATGTAGATATGGAGACATTCCCCTCATGGTGACCCAAAGCTCTGAGATCCCCTAAAACCAGAGAATCTCAGGGATCACATAACTCACCACTCCCGTGTTATGGAAAAGAGAAGTGATTTACTGGGTCACCCAGCTGGCTGGTTAGTGGTGGAGCTGGGACCAGAGCCTGGGGCTCCCGCCAAGCTGAGACACTTTCTAGGTGAGCTTTCTAGCTGTAAATCCCTGACTTAGGTTAGTCTTCTAGCTTCAAGTCTGTGCTGTCATGGGGCATTTGCTGTCCCTAGAACACATCCCAGGGCCATTCCCTTTTCAGATGGGCCCTTACCCATCTCTACCCTCCGTTCAGGATTCCCCCCCTTTCACCCTACTGCCAGATTTAACATTCTTGTCTACAGATGTTAGCTCATCTCTCCTCAGCTCAAAACCTTTCGATGGCTCCCATCTCCTCCTCAGCAAAATTCAGATCCCTGGCGTTAAGCATTTGACCCCCACCCTCCCTTTTCATCCTTATCTCTAATCCTGATGGCCTCTTGTTCCCTTCCCCCTGACAGAAAAACAGACAAACACACACGCACACACACACACACACACACACCAAGTGGAGAAACAAAACTATATCTGGAATCAAAGGACCTGGGTTCAAATCCTGCCTCTTCTATTTACTACCTTTTATAACCTTGGGCAAGTAATTTCCATTAACCATTCTGGGCCTCAGTTTCCCACACTGTAAAATAAAGGGGTTTGCCTATATAGCCTTTGAGGTCCCTTCCAGCCCTAAAGCTAGGATCCTAAGTCCCCTCACATCTATGGGTCTCATTTTCCTCTTCTGTAAAACCAGAGGGTTGGCCTATGGCCTTGTGAGATTGTTTCCAGGAGCTAGGATTCAGTGGACTATTTGCCATCCTCAGAACACGTGGACTGATGCCATTACGGCACCCCTCTCCCCAGCTCCACACCTGTTGAAGTTCTGCCCAGCCTTCGAGGCCACCCTCTCGGAGCTGGAAGTGACCTTTGGCTCCTTTGATCTCGTAGTACTCTGTGCCCTTCTTAGCACAGATGGGGTTTCTGTGCCTGGCTTATCCCTAGAGAAGAAGCTGGGGCTGAGAGTGGGTTGGGAAGGGGTATCTGTGTCTTTGCTGAAAAAGAGGTGTTGAATAAATGTGTGGTTAATGAATGAATGCATATCGGGGTCCTAAGTGCCATGACCATCTTCTTAAACAAGGAGATCCAAGAGACAGACAGAGTGTGGGATCGTAGGAACAGCCTTGGGCCTCTCCTCACCCCTTCTTCCTTGCACTTTGAGTCTCGTAGACAGGGGTCTTCTCGGCTTCTGTGCTTAATAAGCTGTACAACTTTGTGTTTTTATAAATATTGTTTTATTTGTTTTGTTAAATACTCCCAATTACATTTTTTGGTCTTTTTTTTTGGAGGGGGGAAGGCAGAGTAATTGGGGTTAAGTGACTTGTCCAAGATCACAAGTGTTAAGTGTCTGAGACCAGATTTGAACTCAAGTCCTCCTCACTCCAGAGTCGGTACTATAATCACTGTGCCACCAAGCTGCCCCTCCCAATTACATTTTTTAAAATTCACATTAATTTTTTAAAATTTTGAGTTCCAAATTCTCTCCCTTCCTCCTTTCTTCCCCCACCCCTTGAGAAAGCAAGCAACATGCTGTTGATTATAGTTGTGAGGTCCTGCAAACATGTGCCCACATTTAGCTGGACAACTTTGGACAAGACCACTTCCCCTCAGTTTTTCCAGGTGTAAGAAGGGGGTAGAGACATCACCTGCCCCACAGGATGGCTGACCAGAGGAGGTGATATCTGTGAAGCATTTCACTCTGTAAATAGTCAGTTGTTATTATAAAATTCAAGGCCTTTACACGTGTGAGTGATCAGTCATTCGGCAAACATTTAGTAATCACCTGCTGTATTCTAGGCCGTGCCTTTAGGCTGTTAAAACAAAATGTCACCAACTTTTGGGACATGCTGTCTATACAAAGTAGATACGAGGTCATTTCAGTGGGGGAAGGGCTGGTGCTGTTCTTATCATTACTGTTAGAATATGAGGCCCTAATCTGGGGCTGTTCCCTCTTGAGAGGCTAAAAGGGGGCAGGACCTTCTCTGGAAGGCCCAGGATAGGAATGTGCAGCAGACTGCGTTTCCAGAGCCTCCTATCTGGGCCAAAGAAGGGACCGTCCTCTCCTAAGGCCAGGAAGTGGGAGCTGAAGGCTTGCTTGGCTTCCCATGACCTTGATGGCTCTCAGCTAGACCCCTGGGGGCTGTGAGGAACAGTCACCCTCCCAGGCTGCTTCTCCTGGGAATCACTTAGACTTAACATCCCATAAAGGGCCAGGAAAGAGTTTTGTGTGGAGATCTATGATAACAGCCACCATAATCATCACCAAAATCTACAAACCCCTCATGAGCTTCACATCTACCATTGAGGCAGGTGCTACCTCATCTTACAGATAAGGAATCTGAGGCAGGCATGGGTTAAGTGATTTGACATGACTAATCAGTCTCAGAAGTGAGATTTCAGCCTGGATCTTCCAGACTCCAAGCCCAGCACTCATCTGCCACACCAAATTGCATCTCAAGGAAACTGGACTGCACTAGCAAAGTTCCCCCTAGATCCAAAAAAGGACCATAAAATCCAGCACCTTCACTTTGTAGAGGAGGAAGCTAAGGTGCAGGGAGGGTGATTTATCTGTCCAGGACCACACAGCCTCAGTCCAGAAGCTCCCCATCTGCCTGGGGACACACAGATGCTCTCAGTCACACGTGTTAGAAAACCAGACAAGACCAGTTGTACGCAGTTCAGAGGTAGGAAGGCTGAGGCCTGGGAGTGGGGTGCAGTCAGAGAAGGCTTCCTAGGGCTTCTTGCCCTCCCAGGCGGTTTAGGGCTGGAGGAGTTTGCCTGCCCAAGTTGGCCTGCCCATCCCAGGTGATGGACCAAGATGTGGCTGAAATGCCCTCTAGTGGTGAAATCAACTCTAGCAACAGCACCCACTAACCCCTGGCTGCCCCAAAAGCCTCAGCTCAGGACTGAGAAGTAAGCTGAATCCTCTGTTCTTGAGCCAGCGCAGGCAGAAACAGCCCAGAGTGAGCAGCCTTGTCCATTCCCATTCCCATCCCACAATAGTCCACGCCTCTGGGTAGAATGCCCAGCACTTAGGAGGTTTTCACAATGTCCACCCTTACCTCCACCCAGGGGACCCCAGCTAGGGTTCGCACTGTTCTCTCCCCTCTCCTCCAATGGATTTGCAATGACTGCTCCTTCCTCGGATCTCCAAGCACTTTTCCCCAGGTCTCAGCAGCCTCCCTAGGATAAAATGTGGCCCCTGCCCTTGTGGCCCTCACAGTATAGTGTGGGCTGTGCTCCAAGCTCAGGTAATATACTAAGATAAGAAATAAACTCACCTGGCGACCAAGCTTGGCCCCAGAGAAGAGCTGAGAAAGTGAGCCTTCTCCCTTCCTTTCACTGGAGAAGCAGGGACTTAGCAATGTGGAACATTACCAGGCCTGCGACATGAATCTGTGTTAGCTTTGGGGGGTTGCCCTGTTTCCCCCCCCACACGCCCCATTTTCTTTTTTGATCTTTCTTACAAGGGATGGCTTGCTTGGGAGAGGAATAGGGAAGGATTCAGAAATGAAGGTGAAGTTAAAAAACAAAAGACAAATATAAAAATATAAAAAGAATTGCAATAGATAGCAGCAAAGTGCTCTGGGAGATCTGAGGAGGAGCCCAGAGAATAATGTCAGCCCCTCGAATGTGGGGAGGCGAGAGGGGCTGCTTTCTTGTTGTTACATACCCACAGCCACAACCTCATAGATGGGCTCATGGGTCACCGGGGCCAGTGTCCTAGGTATGAGGCCCTCTCTCCATACCCGCCCCAGCAGAAGCTTGTCTTCATGAGCAGGTCCATTCTTTCTTGAGACCATACAAGAAGCCTCCCCAGTGTGGCAAGCATCCACCAGCTTTCTCTTCTGCCTCCAAAAGCCTCTCAGAGCCCAGTCAGCTCTTTGCTGTGTTAAGATATCAGAGAAGGACTTGAGTGGAATGAATAATCAAAATAATAACATTTTTTCACGTGGGAGTACAATTCAGACCTGTGATCTCATTGGCATTGGGGACTCCCAGTATAGAAATCCCCTCCATCAATGCAGATTGACTACTCGTCGGAAACCTCATAGGATCCTAGATTTTAATGACAAGAAAGATGAAGTAAGAGGCATCACACCTGGCCTCCCAGGTGCCCACTGCTGCCTCTAGGGTGTGGGAGTAGAGCAAGCATCCACAGCAGGGCCCATACCTCTATTAACCTTCCTGTCTCTCTCTGCCTACACACAGCCTGAAAGCGGCCTTGCTGGGGCCCCCCTCAGACAACACGGTGGACCTGTCGGGCATCTCCGTGTCGTCAAGAGACCTGGAGCGGCTAATAGCCTACCTGCAGCGCTGCGGGGACCAGGTGGAAATCCTCGAACTGGGCTTCACTGACCTCACTGACGACATGGTTTTGCGGCTGCTGCCCATCCTCAGCTCCCTGCCCCATCTCACCACTCTCGCCCTCAATGGCAACCGCTTGACCAAGGCTGTGCTCCGTGACCTCACCGACACCCTCAAGGACATCAGCAAGTTTCCATGTGTCACATGGATTGACTTGGGCAATAACGTAGACATTTTCTCTCTGCCCCAAGCTTTCCTCCTCAGCCTCCGAAAGCGCTCCCCCAAACAGGGCCACCTCCCTACCATAATGGAGCTGGGTGAAGGGCCTGTAGGGGGAGAGGAATCTGAGGACAGTATGCCTGGAGAGGAGGATTCTGGGGAGAACCATCCGGCTGCCGAGACACTGAGCAAGCCCCTTGTAGAGAAGGCATCTGCAACCCCAATAGTCAGTCAGACATGACATGGAGGGAGAGGATAGGGGTTACTTGTATGGAAAACTGTACAGAGGGATGTAGCCTGGGTGTCTTCTGACCAATGACTTCACCAGGAAGCTTCCTCTCTGGACAGCAATCAGCCTTACATAGGTCTCATTGGAGGGTGGAGGAGGGTAGGCAAAAGCAGCCCTGGTGGGGTGACCTCTCAGGGCCTGTCCTATTTCCACACATCCTGGCCTTACCCCTTTGTAGAGTGGGGTGCCCATGGCAGGTCCCCCAGATTGGGGGGGTTCAGTCCAGTGGATGGTATCCCATCCCTAGCAGGCAGGGAGGGAGGACTAAGCAATTGCCCCTCCCTTGGGTTTCCACCTCTGTCCACCTCCCAGGGTCTTGTCTTGACATCCCTCATCCCTGTCTCCCATGTTGTTTGTCCTGTGATGTTGTCTGCCTTTTAGAAGTCATCACTGGCTTCTGGGTGCTCCCTGGCCTCTCCTCTGGGTCCCAGCCCTGTCCTCTGCCTTTCTGCTCATGCGGTGATGGGGGAGGAATTTCAGAGAGCTTCGAACCCACCCTCCTTCTGGTCTGTGATCCCATTAGGAGTGACAGAGCTGGGACTGGGACCCAAGTCCGAGGAGGAGGGGCATAGAGAGGGACTCATTGACCCTGAAGAGACCAGCAGTCCTGAGTTTGAGAAATCCATTTTTTTCTAGAGAAGGCCCTGGAATGTGGGGGAGAAGGGAACCCATGGGGATTGATCCGAAAAGAGGACAAGAAAAAGCATCCATCCCCCTAGAAATGGCCTTTGGGTGCTGAGGTTTAGAAGGGAAGGCGGGCCCAGCTAGGGAAATCCCCTACATCCAGTTTACTCACTCCCCCTCGTTCTAGGGACCAAACCCCAGGCCTGAATTCACCTAAGTCCTTTGATTCAGAATGCCCCTCCCTGCTCTGGAGCCTCACCTGGCCACTCTAGAACCACTGCCCTTCCCAGGCCAGAGCCCCAGCTCTAGAATCCCACCCCCTCCCCCCAGTGTGGCCTTGCTGCTGAAGAACCCAGGTGGTCAGAGTTGACTGGGGGTGAGCCCCAGCCCATTACCGTCTCAGTGTCTTTACCCCCAGCACAGGCTCGGCCCAGCGCCGGACGATTGCTGACTTGGGCTTTTTTTAAAGATTGTCTTTTGTACAGTTTCCCAGTACCCACAGAGCTCAAGACCTGTCCGTGGCTCTCCTCTCTGTCCCTCCCCACGCCAGAGTCTGCCTGGGGCCTGTCTTGTCCCTGTCACTCTCTCTCCTACCCTGAGTGTGAACAGGCCCGACCGGACCTCAAAGCCACCCAGGCTGGAAGTGTCCCTCTCCTTTGCTGGAAATAAAGGCGCCAGCAAGAGTCTAGGCCTCTTCTGCTTCCCCAGTTTCGTGTCTCCCTAGAGGGTCAGCTGCTGATGTCATTCGTTATAGACTAATGGTCGTCTGGAGGATGGGCTGCTGCTGGAGTCTAGTGATTCCTGGAGGGGAGGGGATTTGGGGTACAAAGTGTCCTCCCAACACACCCCCTGCACATAGACCAACTCAGAGCTTGTCTCTCCTGCCCACATCACTACCCTAGCCAGCAGCTCCGGGGCCGCTTCTCTCCGACAGCCGCCTCCCACCTGCACCCTCAGAGAGACTGCAGTCTGGGTTCATGATGGAGAGTGATGAGAAGAGCTCCCAAGGGCCCCTTTCCAGGCCAGAGCCTCCCCCTCACCCACCTCCTTCCCCAAAGTGGCAAATGAAGGGGAGCTGATTGCAGCCGCTAACAACCGCTAGGAGTCTCGTCCTCCCTCCCTCCATCCCTGAGCGTCATCCAAGGCTGGGAATATGGGAGCCAGGAGCTGGAACACAGCAGAGGCTCCCCACCCACGGCCTGGGTAAGGAGTGCCCCGGGTTGCCCCGAGCCCATCTGCAACTATCAAAAGCGGCCTCCGCAGTTCCATCTGCATTGACCTCTCGCCCTCACCAGATGCGGTGTGGCCTTCCCAGTCCACAGTGGTTCCCAGTCAGACCAGCTGGGTTGGGCTGGGCCTGCTCGCCAGTGTAGACTAGGGGGCAAGGGAAGGGAAGGCACATCTCAGAAATACAGGGGGGCTATTCCAGCTGGGTGGGGGAGGCTGCTGCTGTTCCTGAAGTCAATCCTGGGGTCAATAAACAGAAACTAGCCCTGAGGTGGGAATCCAGGCCACAGCAGGATCTTGCCCTTATCTCTAGGTACCTGGTATTTTGGAAAGAGCACTGGCTTGAGGATCAGAGGGCCTGACTTCAAATCTGATCTCTGATTTTTACTATCCTCATGACCTTGGGCAAATCATATAAGTTCCCTGGGTCTCAGTTTCCACATCTGTAAAATGAGAGGGTTGAGCCAGAGATGGTCTCTGGGGTTTCTTGCAGCTCTGGATCATAGATTTAGGCCTGGAAGGGCTCCAGAGGCCATCTTATCCATTTCCCACATTTTAGAAATTAAAAAATTCAGGGTCCTATGCATCAGGTCCCAGGGCAGGAGGGGACAAGGATGTGATGAGAATACAGGCCTGCCAGATGGGGAGAGGGAACAAAGGAAGGAAGGAAGTGTTTTTAAATGATTACTAGGAATTACTGGGAATAAAAATGAAAAAGCAAGATAAATTCCTGTGTTCAAGGATCTTGTGTTCTGATAGGAAGGAAGAAGAGGGGCATGTCGATTTGGTAAGGTGAGGAGCTAACTGACATGGGGACATTTTGGCAAAGCTGGCCCAAGGAGAAGAGAGGGTGGCTTTGGGCTGGGAACTCCTCACACTGGGCCAAGAGCTCGTCACTGGAGGCCCAGATACTGGGGACAGAAAGGTGATGGGTGAGCAGGGAAGGAGTCGGGAGGCTCACCTCACATGAGAGGGGCCCTGGATCTCTCCTGGGATTTCAGGTGTGACCGTCCAGAGCCTCTTAAAGACCATCCTTTCCACAGTGTCAAGTGAGGCGTATAAGCTGACCAGGAAAGGGGCTCGGGAGGAGACAATGAGGGGCAGAAAGCCACTGGTCCATGCTGGCTTCATGCAGATAAGCCACCCTTGGATATTCCAGGGCCTAAATGAGCCCCTTAAATCAGTTTGTCTGCTTCAGTCCATAAGCATTGATCAAGAGCTCACTATGAGTCAGGCAATGTGTAAAGGAGTACAGATTTTAAAAAGAGGCAAAAAACCGTAGTTCCCCCTGCTAATGGCAAAGACAACACATAACTTGGAATCAGAAAGGCTCATCTTTCTGAGTTCAAATCCAGCCTCACTTGCTGTGTGACCCTGGACAAATCACTTCACCCTGTTTGCCTCAATTTCCTCATCTGTAAAATGAGCTGGAGAAGGAAATGGCAAAGCACTCCAGTATCTCTGCCGAGGTCACAGAGTCAGACACAGCAGAACAACACAACAAAATAGAAAGATATATACAGAGTAGATAAAAAGATAGGCCGAGAAGGAAAGGCATCATTAGCAACTGTGGCTACTGGAAAAGTCTTCCTGCAGAAGGTCGAATTTAAGTGACATCTGTGCTGGGGATAAAAAGACAAAATTGAAAATCCCTGCCCTGGAGACAATCACCTTTTAATGGGGAGACAGCATGGCCACGCAGAGGCCCACACAAAATATAAATCCAGTAAATACAAGGCGACTTGGGTGTGGAGTGGGAGGGAGAGGCCAGGGATTGGGAAAGGAGTCTGTGTAAAGGCACTGGAGGGTCCAGCCTGAAGAGCCAAGATGGAGGCAGGGAAAGGCAGTCTCCCCTCTTCTGAAGGCTGCCCTGGGCAAGAGATGCCCTCCATCAGGATGCCCACCTGCATCCTCCCTGCTTCCCATTTGAACCCATCCCCTTCGTAGAGGGCCCAGCTGCTTCATGTGACCGCCTTCCAGTGCCTGGGCATCACACCCTGGGTGTGGGGAGGGAGAAGGGGGATGCCGAGAGCCTGGAGACCCTCTAGTTAGCCAGGAGCCAGGCGGGTGGCTTCCTCCCCTTGAGAATGATGATTGGGCCTCAGGGGGAGAGAGCAGGGAAGCCAGGCAGAGTGCACCTGGAGACGGGGATTCCTCACCATCCGTCTCTGGTCTCCCCCTGCCCGGAAGCCTGGGCCATGGACAAGGCTGGGTAAGGCCGCAGCTGCCAGTTACTGGCATACTGATTCTGCAGACGTGCCCGGCTCTTATTCAGCTTCCTCTTAATTGCTCTGGAGGAGGAGGGAGCACCAGGGAGCTGGCTGCTGCCTGGGCCTTTGGGGAGAGGATGCAGGAGATAAAGCCTGTCTCATCTTGGTCCTCCCTGTGGTGGGAGAGCTGGGGAAAGTTGGGGCTGGTACCCTGGGTCCCACCTATGATTCGGACCAAGAGGAACGCAACACACGCACACGCACACATACCCTCCCTACCCTATACCACACACACACGTGCACACACGCAGACACACACACACTCACTAGCCTCCCTACCCTGTACCCAGTGTTCCTAGATCTGGCCTCCAGAGCAAAGAACAAAGCTTGTCTGTCACAGCTGACATTTACAGTTACATGTATTACCTCACTGGATCGGCACAACATCACTCCAATGAGGGGAAGCAAACCACTGTCTGAGATGGGACTGGAACTCAGGTCAGGACTCCCTTATCCCAGGCCCAGCCACCTGGCCCTTCAAACCTTACCTTGACACTATGCTCAATCACTGGCAGCCTGTGACTGATGAATGAGGAAGGGCCCCAGTAGACCCGACCTAGGGCACACAGCTGGAAGGAATGGCAGCTGAAGGGGACCCAAGGGCCCTTCTCGCTGCCGCCTTTCATGTATTGCCCCTGCCCCCTCTCCTTCCCCTAGTGGGCCCCCACCTCTGCTAAGTCCTCCCTTGGCCCCTCTCTTCTTTCCCCCTTATCACATGGCTCTAAGGTCAGAGACCAGCCAGATCCCACCCCTCACAAACTGAGGTCCGTAGGATTAATTTGCCCATGATTCACACAGCTCGGCAAGCTGAGATCCAAACTCCTTGGCCACCACTGTTAGTACCACTGGATTCCGGCCTCTTTTCCCCTCCAGAGGCATGGGCAGGGCCATCTCTCTGGTGCTCAGCATTCTTGGGTATAAAATGAGATTGGACTGGATGGTCTGAGGCCCCCAGTCCGGAAGGCTCTCATTCTGGTGCCTGTACCCAAGAGGATCTTCCCACATCTAGAATGCATCCATCCCTCCCCTCACCCAACACCCTCGGATCCTTCCAGCTTGGGTGGATGTCTTCCACTTTTCCTTAGCCTGTCTGCACTTTTGGCCACAACTTTAATAAGTGCTCTGCCTACACCAAAATAAGGGGCTTAGGAGCAGTTTAAAGTTGAGATGCAAAATGAGTCAAAGGAAAAAATTACTACCAATCTGCCATAACACAGTGACTTCCCATAGAAAGGAGCCCAGAGAGCAGATCTCAGATGTGGAGGTGGCCAAGTGTAAGGCCAGTAACAGAATGCCTATATATATATAGAGCAGCTGCTGGCTCTAACAGGGGACTAAGGGGGTGGGTGATGGGGTGCAAAGGGCTTTGCAAGCTGGTGTTGCAGAGGCCTGGCCTCAGATCCTCCTGTCTCAGTGGCTATCAGTATCCTCAGGCACAACACCGGACTGGGATTTCCTAGAGTGGACAGATGGCTTCCTCAGTCACATTTCTTAACAGAAGCTGGCAGTCCTTGGGCGCTCCAAAGTGCACTGCCCCAGATGGGGCTGCACATGACAAAGAAAAGGGTGCCCAGAGATGAAGCAATGGGAGCACTTGGTTCTTACTAGGCTGTTCCCAGCAAAGGCTGGGGAAGCTTCTGCATCCAATCAGCTCACTTCAGCAGGCCAGGGCCTAATTCAATCCATGGCCTGAGACCCATCCTAAATTAAGGTGGGGGAAGGTCTGGGTTACCATAGGAATAACCAGTCAAGATTCCAGGGGGCAGGGGATGGCCCAAGTCTGTCTTCCTTGACTAACTCACAGCTCCCCCTGGTGGGAGTCAGCATTCCAACCCCAGCCAGAAGCAGTTCTCTGCTGGTGGTAGAAGGCCTAGCCAGTGAGCCCCCTCTGTTAAGTATTCAAATAAACCCCTTCCTCACAGGATCCCTGCAAAGCCCCTCCCCTTTCCATTTCCAACTGTGGGCTGGAGGTCCCAGTCTGAAGAGTACCCAGCACCCTGCTGTTACAAGAGGCAAAGCCAGGCTGTCTTGTCAAGTGGAAGAAGGCCTACACTTTAATGGAAAACCACCCCAAGGCCAGCAGTAAACAAAACTATCAGAATGTCTCCCCACAACCAGGACACCTAAATACCTTTTTTTGTTCACAATCACCTGAGTTTTATCCCCAAGTCAATTAAAAGAAAAGAACCAACTTTGCTTTAGTTTGATTTTTTGCCACAAGGTTCACAACTTTATTTGTGGGTGGGCCCATAATTACTTTATAGAACACAAAAACATGCTTTCTGATGATTTTAATTAAAATGAGCTTAATACAATCAATGCCTTCAGTGGCGACACTCTACACACCCAGGTAAGAAATTTAATTAGCACCACAACACTGAACTCCATGCGGTTCATTTAGCTGCTCAGAACAGCTTAGCCATGTTCTTTGAAACTGTGTTGCGCTACAACTCTTTATAATTAAACAATGCCACAGGTCATCTACCTGTTTCAGTTCTTCAGCTTTATGTTCGGCCTCAATGTCTGTCAGTGACTTCTCTCTTGAGGCTGCCATTTCAGTGATGGTGATAAGGGCTGCCAAGTCAGTTTAATGCAAGAGGAGCAGGGAGTTGACGGAGAAAACCAAAGGATGGATTTAGTAATTATAATTCTGCTCATGCTAGTGTCAATTCTAGAGAATTGAACCAACTATTACTTTTTTTTTTTTAACATTTCTGTTCCAAAGTATACAAAGCTAAGGTCATGCCCAAGGGTCAGAATGCTGATTACCAGGCTGACACCACCAAGGTCCCAAGGGCCTCTAATGCTAATCACAACTTTAGCTTTCACTCAAATGTAGGCTAGACTAAATTAAACCTTTTTGCATAAAGTTTACAGTAAACAATATATTATCAAACACCATCCTAAAACATTTCTGCTAAGCAACTGGAAATAAATTTCATGAAACCCAAACAATGTTTGTCACTCAAAGCAAAAGTCTTCAGCATCTCCTCCAAACAGCATCAACGCCATCTCATTCAGGCCTCTCTCCAAATCTTTCAACAGTCTTTTATGGCCTACAATTAAGAATATATATTAGCTTCATTGCATACCACACCAAATATTCTTATTTATGACCAAGGATACAATCAGAAAACCTTAGGCTCACCACCAAACAATCTGCCGGTAATTCCAGCTTTTTGGGTGAATTTCATCATTTAATATCTTGCTAGAATATCAGTTTTAATTTAGTACCTTTGTATCTATTCTAAGTCTTACCTCCTTGTGGGCTGCTGGTCATGACACTGCTATGTAACTGATTTCATTATCACACGGATTCTTCATTACTGGAGGTAGGAGAGAAAAGAAAAAAAGCATTACTAAGGAAGAACACAAGAAAACTGCTAAAATTCAAGTGTGGCTAGGCTACTTTGGCTGCCCTCAGACATGATCAAGTTCATCGTCAGTTATCGCATCTGACGGCACTTCCTATTGAGTTGGTATCATCATCAACAGCCAAAAAAACCCCAAACCCTTCTGTTCTGCACCAAAAGCCCTGCAATCAATCAGTGAGCCAGGCATTTAAGGGCACTGAATCTGAAAGGAATTCCAGCTTCTGGGATAGGTTTAATACTAAACTAATTAACCCCCCTAATTAGACTACCTTAAACTTAACAAGATAACTTCACTGCCTGAGTAGCAACTTCAAAAACTCTCAGGAACAGAGTTGGGTTAAGATTGTTGCCAATTTAAAAGCCAAGACTGTGCAAGATCAGCATAAAAAGTACTTACCACATGCTGAGAAGCATCCACCTTCCTGAAAAAGGAAAAAACAAAAACCATGACTTTGTGGCTCCTGCGCTAAGGGACAAACAGCTAAATTCCAAGCTGAATCAGAACAAAACCTGGTCAGCACCGCCAGTCTGCCAGTCAGTAATTCCAGCTGTTCAGATTTTGTCTCATAAAAAGCCTTAGATGGGGCCCCCAAAGCACTCTTTTTTCTGATAAACACTATCCCAGGGGGATCAAGTTAGGGTTTAACTGTTCAGGAAGCGAATAACACAACTTTGGTTACTTGTCAGTTGGCCAATTAACCCTAAATGCCAGGCACATACCAGAAAGTCTAGTTATTCCAAAAGAAACAAGGCACGGGCTCCACTTCCGCTAGTCCCTGGGACTGCCAGATTTTGGAGTTTTTGAATTTTGAAGAAATTTGAAGGCTAAGGCGGTGGAGAAAGACAAATGCCTACCTGCGGAAGCCCGCACCAGCAGCCTCTCCAGGTGCGCTGCGCTCCGCGGCTCACCTCCCACCAGGGGAAGAAAGCACAGGGCTTGGGTCCGGCCGCCGGCTGGGCCCCTTCGGGGGAGCCGGCCGGGGCGGGCTGCGGGTCAGGCACCAGCCAAGGCTATCGTCAGCTATCGCGTCTGACGGCACTTCCTATCCTGGGTTCTCATCACTCCGCAGCAGATCCAGGGGACCGATTGGGGTGGTCCTCGGGGGTCGCCTCTGCTACACCCGGGGCGAGGGCCTGACACCAAAGGACCACTGGCCCTCTCCCAGGGCCCCCCAAGAGAGGTGTGACCTCATGGGTCCTCTGGACCTCCCCCCACACACTTTAGAAGTAGGTAAACTGAGGCGCCTCGGGACACGTGACCTGTCCAGGACTCTGGACAAATGCTGATCCGACTCCGAAATCTGGGGTTCCCTGCATTGCTACCGGGCCCCCTAAGTCCGACAGAGTCTAGGAAACACCAGGATGGCCCCACGTGGCTCCAGGAGGGCCCAACGAGGATTGGCTCACTCGCAGGCGCAGTGAAGCAGAGCGTGCCCCCCGTGGGGGAGGGGAGGGGAAACGCCACGCGCAGGCGCAGAGAACAGCGGGCCTCGGCCCGGGCCGTCCCTCCTCCCTCCCTCCCAGCCTGCTTTCGTCTCTGTCACCGGGTCGGCCAGCCTACCTTCCGCTGGGGTGTCTCATCCTTCGCTGCCTCGGCTCGAAAGCCAACACTGGGCCCGCCCGCACACTAACTCGAGGCACTGAGCCATGGCGGCGACTCCGGCAGAAAGAGCGAGCGTGCGGCGGCCGCCGTTCTTAACGTGCTGGGACATACCATTCCTGAGGGCGGTGGGGGGGGGACGGAAGGGGAGCTCACTGGAATGGAATCATCCGCGAAGCCCCGCGCTCCATCCCGCCCCCAGCCACGTGGGGCGGGGGAAGGGGGCGTGGCCGGAGTGCGGCTTCTCTCCATCAGGCAAAGACGCTAGGAGCTCCACTTTATAGGGAAAGAAGGGAGGGAGGGAAAAAGAAAGGAAGGACTTATTAAACTTGCTGTGTGCAAAACAGCCAGTAAGCATTTACTAAGTCCCAGGAGCTACTGTTTGCCAAGTACTGTGCTAAGAATAAGGATAAAAATAGAAAAGTAAGGCAAGCTCTGCCTTCAAGGAGCTCATGTTCTAATGGGGGTAATCAGAGGATTAGAGGGAGAACCCAGGTTCGAACCCAAGTCTCTCCAACCTGCTATTGCTAAATTGTTCCGTGTGACCATAAATAGAGGTTTGATTTATTGTTCTATCGATCAAAAAGTGGTGGAGAAAATGTTAATTATAAACTTTAAAGTGAGTTGCTTTGACAGTTTTCCCCCCACAGAGCCAGTTATTAAACATTCTACCAGCGTGCCCCTGAACGCAGCTTTTCTGACTCCTTGCCCTGGATTCTTTCTGTGAGGCTGAGCTGCCTTGTGGAGACTTGTATTGGCTGTGACAGAGAGGGAAGGGATAGGTTTGAGGTACAGAAGAGTGTTTGTGTGATGTCACATTTGTTCATTCTTTCTACAAACCTCTGTTAAGCACCTACTATGTGAGAGGCACTGAGGATACAGATAAAATCTTTGTCTATAGGAAGTCACCAAAGGGGCAGCTAGGTGGCATGGTAAATAGAGCACCAGTCCTGAAATCAGGAGGACCTGAGTTCAAATTCAAACTCAAAAACTAGCCATGTGACCCTGGGCAAGTCACCTCCAAAGAAAGGAAATCACCAAAGAGCTTTGAGCAGAAAAGTGAACTAATCAGATTTGTGTTATTTTGTTAATTTGGAGGATTGATTGATTGGAGGAGGGAATAACTGATTAGGGAGGGCCAGTTTGTAGGCCCTTTGTTGTAACAATGCATATGAGAGAATGAACTAGTGTGGTGAGAGAGAACAAGAGGCATTTATTAAGCACCTACTATGGGACCTCTGTAAGGAGAGAAAAGAACAGACAAGACTCGGCCAAATGACTGGATATTGGGAGTGAGGATTCCAAGGTTACAAACCTGGGTCCCTGGAAGGATGTTGGTGCCTCCACAGAAATAAGGACATTGGGAGGAGCGGGACAGGGTTAGGGAGGGAGATAGAGAGTTCTGACTTGGAAATACTGACTTCTGGGGGAGGTACCCAACAGGCAGAGAGTGATGCTGCAGTACAGCAGAGGGGAGAGATTTCGCTGAAACACGTAGATCTAAAAGTCATCACAGAGAGCGGGTGATTGATTAGAATTTAATTCCATAATTTATTGCATGATCTATGTATTACATATATTAATTGATTCAAATCCATACAAATTTATTCAATGCCTACTAAGTACAAGACACTGTGCTATGATGCCCTGAAGATACAAAGACAAGAAATGACAAAGATCTTTCCCTCAAAGACCTTATAGTCTGTTTGAAGGAAAATGATATGTACACAATTCAGGAAGATGAAGGCAAAGAAGAGCTCCAGATAACTCCAGGAGAATGGGAGGAGGGAGCACCCCTTCCAGCTGAGGGGCCCAGGACCTGGGAAGCCGTGATGTGGTCAGGATGCCCAGGCTTTAGCTGGAATGTCAGTTGGAGGAGGCAGCTAGTAATCCAGTTTGGCTGGAGTAGAGAGTGGGTAAAGCATGGAGTAAGCCGAGAAAGTTAGGTTGGAGTCCGATCCGTTATAAGGGCTTTAAATGCCAGGCTCAGGAGTTTCATTTGACTAATCATTATGGGCTCTATTTCCACTAACAGCCTCCTACAAAGCCTCATTGCCTTATGGAGATCATTTGAAGGCTACGTCACACAGCCAACTGACCAGCATTTATGAAGCACCAATACAGTGCCAGGTACTGTTCTAGGGGCTGAGAGTACAAAAGAAACAAGAGAAAGGAATAGCTCAGCTCTCCTGGGCTTACATTCTAGGTCATTCTCTGGAAGGTCCTCCCAGGGCTCTCCAGAGGACAAGTTAACTTTGTTCAACTGAAAAGAGCTCCTCACCAGCGTGCTGGCTCCCAGGTGCTGGCTTCCTGTGGTCACCACAACTCATGAGGAGGTTTACTAAGATGGATGCTTCCCTCAGTGGAGGGGGCACATTCACTAATGACACCAGGCACCTTTGAAGTACGAGGTTGTCCAGTACGTTAGACATTAGGGGAGATCAAAGGGTGTTTAGGCCTTGCCCTGAGGGAACTTGCAGTTTAGGGGCTACCAGACCATCCCCACCTCATGGAACCCAGTATCCCCTGCTTTATAACCATCTCTCCACATACATCATCTTGCCTCCCCTGGGCGGTCAGTTTCTAGTACATCTTTGTTTGGGAAGGCTATGTCTACACACACTTAGAAAGTGGATTACCTGCATTCTCAACTCTGTGTGTAGACACAGCCTGAACACCTGCCCTGCCCTGGCATGAGTGCCCTGTACCCAGCAGGGCTGTAGTCTCTCAGTTCCTGAGAATGACAGTGGGGTCCTCATCCCTTTATCTTGTCCCCAGGTCCACCCCGGTGGTTCAGGCTCTTGAGGCCAGGTGAGGATTGACTTGGGGAGCCCCCCCCCCACAGGATCGGAATTTGAGGTCAATGTCAACCCCCTCATTTTGGAACAGAAAGAGGAAATGAGTTAGCCAAAGGCACACAAGTAAATAGCAGAGTCTAGGACCTCTTCCTCCAAATCCAGCAGTTTTTTTGTACTGTACCATGCAGATACTACTACTACTATTGCTACTACTGCTACTGTTGCTGCTGCTGCTGCTGCTACTACTACTGCTACTGCTACTGTTGCTGCTGCTGCTGCTGCTACTGCTACTGCTGCTGCTGCTGCTGCTGCTGCTGCTGCTACTGCTGCTGTTGCTGCTGCTGCTGCTACTGCTACTGCTACTGCTGCTGTTGCTGCTGCTGCTGCTGCTACTGCTACTGCTGCTGCTGCTGCTGCTACTGCTACTGCTGCTGCTGCTGCTGCTGCTGCTACTGTTGCTGCTGCTGCCACAACTACTACTACTACTACTATTGCTACTACTGCTACTGTTGCTGCTGCTGCTTACTACCACTACTACTTACTACTACTACTACTACTACTACTACTACTACATGACTAATAATACTTCTACTAATAATAAGCCCAGTAAAAGCTAGCATTTCTATGGGGCTTTTGAGGTCTGCAAAGGACCTTATATATATATATATATATATCATCTCATTAGACCCTCACAACAACTGTGTGAGGTTGGTGCTATTATCCCCATTTTATAGATGAGGAAACTGAGGCTCAGAAAGATTATTTGACTTGCCCAGGGTCACACAGCTAGCAAGGGCCTGAGTCAGGATTCAAACTTGAGTCTTCCCAGTTCCAGCTGACACCTAGCTGCCTTGCAGATCATAAGATAGACTCAACATTGGAACAGGTCTTCAAGATCATCTAGGTTAATCTGCCTTTTACAGGTTGGAAACAGAGGAAGGGAAGTGACTTATCCAAGGTCACCCTGGTGTGTTATGCAGCAGAGGCAGGATTCCATCCTAGCCTAAGCGTCTAAGGCAGCTGGGCTCTAACACCACAAGAAGAATTGAGCATGAAAACCCCTGGGGGCCCCTGCATATAAGGTACTTCTAGAGTCAGGCACCAGGAACACAGGGAGAGGGGCTTTCCTCCCCCAGCATGAGTCAGCACAGTGGTGGCCTCGGTTCCAGCTCTGGGCTCCTTGGCCTCTGCAGTTGATTCCAGGTGCTGCCACACTAGCCATTCCCATCTTCAGGCGCTGAAAGTTCGTAGGGGCACCTGGTCCTCTGAGGTCGGTTCATCCCTGGCCCTCGATGACAGCAGTCGCCTCCAGGCTATGCCTATAATAGAAAAGGGGGCTGGTGTCTACACTGGCAGAGGTCAAAATATTCTGAGAGAACAAGTCAGTTCACCCACGTTGATGATGGGGAGAGGGGGGTCAGTGGGGCACGATGTGTCATTTGGAGAAATCACCAGGGGTGTGCCCACTGCTGCTCCCATGTTACCCATAGGGTCAGATCCAACAAGTCACAAAGGCAGGAAAATGACA
Source organism: Petaurus breviceps papuanus (assembly GCF_028583685.1). Classification (NCBI taxonomy): domain Eukaryota; kingdom Metazoa; phylum Chordata; class Mammalia; order Diprotodontia; family Petauridae; genus Petaurus; species Petaurus breviceps. Next base: position 15,653,383 of record NW_027185798.1, read on the forward strand.
GCACAGAGAGGGCTCTGAGACACTCTCTATGGATCACTAGATAATTAAATTACAGCTGGAAGGGACCTTCAAGCCTGTCTCATCCAACTCCTCCACCCCCCATTTTCCAATTAAGGAAACCAAGACTCAGAGATGATGAGAGGTTGCCCCAAGGTCACATAGCTAAGTAGCAGAACCAAGATTTGAATCCTCTGGTCCCAAATATAGTTGGTGATTGTCTTTCACGCTCAGATGACCAAAAGGACACCACTATGTCAGGATCAAGGTACAGTGTGTCCGACTGGCTGATCAGAGCAGTATGAGCTGGGAAGGTTCCACCATAGGCTGAGCACCAGCCCTCTTTCAACTCTCCCCCACAGCCTCCCAGGTCAGCAGGGATGCTGGATGCCCCATCAGAGTTCTCTCCCAATCCCCCACATTGGCCGGAGAAGCTGCCATAAGGGACTGGATTCAGGTTTGTAGATGGATGAAAAGGGACAGGGCCATAAAGAAAACTGTGGAAATGGAAGGACATTTAGAGCTCCCCCATTCAATACAGAAGAAAATGGGCCCAAGAGATGAAAATATTGACCCTAGCTCACCAGAGTGGTTAGTGTAAAAGCCAGAATTAGGGACTGAGGGCTTCTGACCCTCTCCCCCCACTCCCACTCCCATGTGGGAGTTCATTTTCTAATGACCCCTTTAAGGAAGCCATAAACTTTGAATTCTGAAGTGGCCTGAAAACAATAATAATTATTAAGTATATACTACATAAATATATGACTATATAATTGATGATAATTATAAATTATAGGAATATATAACTAATAATAATTTCCATCCACCTGCTTTTTTTTTTTTTTAAAAAAACCCTTTCCTTTTGACCCCCATGTGAGGTAATTAGTGTAAATTTTGGTACATGTGGAAGGAAACTCTCCTTTAGGAGAGGCGAGTTGGCTTAGCTAAAGCTAGGAGGGACCTTAGAGGTCATCTAGTCTAACCCCCTTCATTTTACAGATGAGGAAACTGAGGCCCATGGTAGGAATGCCTAAGGTCACATAGCTAAGTATCTGGGCTATTATTCATGTTCATGTTCACCATTCTCTCTATTGTATGGCGGGGCAGATTTAGCTTAATGAACATTTAGCATTTATTAGGCACCCACTGTGTGCAAGGCACTGGGGAAGGGATGGGATGGGATAGTTATTCCTGGGCCCCTACTCTCTTTCCATCCCTTCCAGGCTACAAACATCATATGGGGTTGTTTATTAGGGAGCTTATTTTTACTGAAGATTCTGTGGGAATGGGAGAGATCAGGGATCATCCTTTTTAAAAGTATCTTAAAAGACACCAGCAACTACTGACCCCATGCCTGATTTCTTGTGACTTTATAATATGAGAAAAATCAATATACATGTCAAAAGTACGCCTACTGTAAGAACAGATTAACTTTTGTAGGCAATTTCCTACAAAAGACCACATAGGAGAATGGATTGTTAAGCATGTGGTCTATCAGGTGATGGGACCTGGACCAGAAAGCCCTAAGACCATGCCTCATGAGAAAATCCTTCCCTGTTGCAGGCCTGGCCCTGTAATTCCTCAGATAAAAGCTCTCTCAGGGGTGCCTGGCCCAAGGATTTCTGCCTCTGGTGTTTGTCCAAGAACCATGCCTCTGGCAGCCAAACAAAAACTGTCTTTTCTCTCTCAACCACAGTTATCTCTGCTGACTCCCCAGATTTTCCCATCCATAGATCACTGACTGACACCTACTCCCAAAGACACTCGGACCTTGTATGATCTAATTAGCATCCTTAACATTCTTTTCCCTGCCCCTTTTCTATATAAGCTTTAGATTTACCCCTATTATGTTGCAAGTTCCCCAAACTATTGGTATGACCATAAACCTTGCCACTTGACTGAAAGAACTATTGAGTGTATGAATTCATCCCAGGCAACTCTGCCTCATTCTCAGGGTTCCTAGCACCCCAAACCTCTACACAAGAGACCTACATAATCATCTGAGACATGATTCTTCACTCTGGCCCTTGCTTGGGGTCTTGGGGGCAGACAGTCATGGGGGACCGTCTCCCCAGTGCTCTCTCTGGGTTCCAGCAATGGTCATCTTGATACAAAAAGCCTTAAGGAAAAGAAATGGCAGAAGACCCATCCTTCCTTGGCTTGCTGCTGCTGGTGTGGAAAACTGAATTGTCTGCTCTGGCTCCCCTGGGCAAGTGGCCCTTGTCATTAGGGAAACCCTCTTCCTGGGCCCTGGAGATGGGTGTGGCCAGGGCCTGGGGGGAGCACACTCACCTGGGAGGGTCTGCCCTGGCTGCAAGGTGCCCTCTGGCTCTTCCTTCAGTGTCTGTAGCTCCTTCTCCCAAGTGGCCCAGTTTATTTCCTCCACTCTGTAGACCCAAATTAACATAGCATCATAGATTTCAAGCTGAAAAGTCACCATAGAGGTGACTGAGTTCACCCCCCTCATTTTAAGGATAAACTGAAGCCCATGGAGGTTAAATTATTTTTATAAGGTCACAAATAGTAAGTGTTAAAGTCAGAATTAGAACTCAGATCCTCTGAATCTAAATCTTTCCATCCTACCACAGGGAGCCCTTCCCCTCTCCCCGCCCCCCCAGACAGACAAGCTCCCACTGGCTGAGGCAGGCAGAATTGCTGGCTCAGGGTACAGAATAGTTTGCCGTCCCCCAAACACACACACACACACACACACACACACACACACACGGTGTGAGAGGCCCTGTTTGAGCAGAGACCATTGACTATGATGCCTACTACCCTGGACTGGAAAGAAATCTCATCCCATAAGCTCCTTGAGAATAGGAACCGTTTTTGCCTTTCTTTGTTTACATTGGCATGTAGTAAATGCTTGTAGATTGACTTACTAACCTCTTGGTTTGTGCCCACCACACGGAAGGTACTTAATAAGTGTCTGTGGGTTGATTCATTTTTGAAACACTGGCTGCATTTTTGAAGGAGGCAGCCCCAGGACCAACTGGGGACTGTGGGCAGAGGGGTTGGAGAGGGGCCACTGAACCTCAAATTCAAACAAGGCCCCAAATCTAGCTAATAAGCTAAATCATCAAGGATTTTAAGCACCTACTGTTTGCCAGGCCCCAACCATAGTAAATGCTAGGGATGTAAAGAAAGACAGAACAAGTGGCCTGTTCCCAAGGTAAGGGATTGTCGCCTTTCGGGGATGGGCCAACTGCATGAGCATCAATATCAGCAGGTTATAAATTCTGACTTCAGTTAGTGTATTTGCACAGAAAAGGACTGGAATATTCTACACTTAGATGATTTGTTAAATAATGATATTTCATGTCATAATTAATTTAATATATTTATTTCTGAAGAAATGTTTAATATAATATAATATGATACATAATTATCTCCTTTTGGGGGTTCCTTGTTTTGTGTTTATGTATCTTCATTGTTTAAAATGTATGACTAAAGGGATCACAACAGCTGGGAGTGGCTCCAGCCTCTCTGGGAACCCCAGTTTGCCTCTTTCCCACTTTGGGAGCCCCTCCCTCACCTCCCAGCTTATCCTTCCCTAGGGAGTGCCTAAAGTTTCCAGGGGTGGATTTGTTCCTTTAGTTAAAGGGCTACACTTGAGGACCTAGAGGGCCACATGTGACCTCAAGGTCACAGGTTCCCCACCCCTGGTCCTAAACCAAAGGACCCAAGGTGACACCCAATTTTGCTGGGCCTTGTTCCCCATTCCCCTGCCCTTGTTTTCAAACACAGAATAAGAGACCACTTGGGTAGACCACACGCTGACTTTGGAATAACAGGACCTGGGTGCAAATCTCATCGTGGAGACTGCCCTTGTAAGTCACAGCTCCTCCAGGCTCCTTTTCGTCCTCTGTAACAGGAGGAGGTTAGACTAAATGGCTTCTGAGGCAGCTTAGAGGTCTCAGAAGATGGGCATTGGACCAGAGTCAGGAAGATCTGAATTCATACTTGACTCTAGACGCTTCACCCGTTTGCCTCAGATTCCTCATCTGTAAAATGGGGATTGATGAGGTGATCATTTGATCATTATCACATGTGATCAGCTGATGATTGGTCAGGGGGTGCCACCTCCTCGCGGTGTTGTGAGGATTAAATGAGACGCTGTAAAGTGCCTTGCAAACCTAAATAGAAGCCAGATGTTACCGTGATGATGATGATGCTTTGAGGTTCTCTCCAGTCCTGGATCTATCCATTTAAAGACGTGCGAGGGGCGGCTAGGTGGCGCAGTGAATAGAGCACTGGCCCTGGAGTCCTGAGGACCTGAGTTTAGATCTGGCCTCAGACGCTTAACACTAACTAGGCATATGACCTTGGGCAAGTCACTTAACCCCAATTGCCATGCCTTTCCCCTCCAAAAAGAAAAAAAAAATAAAAAGACGTGGGAATCTCAGAAGGGTCCAGATTGGCGGAGGCTATAGACCCATTGTCCTCATTCTAATCCAGCACATCTGGAAACCTGGGAAAGGGCCTGGGCCTGTGACTTACTGCCATCTTGTGGCAGACAGGTGTAGGACAAGTAGGCCTGAAGAGGGAGAGAAGGCTGTCTAGATGCCTTGAGCCTCCTTGCTCTGTTTCTGACTGTTGGGCTTCCTCAGGCTCTCAGGACCATTCGCCTTTCCCAGGTGTTTAAGGCACCTGGGAGTTTAAGACAGCTCTCATTGTGGGAAGAAAGGCTTGGTTCCCTGTGCAGGGATCGTAGATGTAGAGCTGGACGTGGCCTCAGAAGCTGGCTAGTCCAAATCCTCCATTTTACCAGTGAGGCAAACAGAGGTGAAGTGACATCACCCGGATGGTAAGTGTCTGTACTGTCCAGCCAGTACAGGTCAGAGGCGCCCTTTGAAGCCGGGTCCTCTGACTCCAGAGGCTGGTGTTCCTTCCACCTGTCCCGCCAAGCTTCCAATCAGAAGAAGAGCTGAAGCAGCCCCAGGTCCAGGCCTGTGGCAGCACTCACCCAGACCCACTGAACTTTGACCTCTGGCTCTGCCATCAGGCTACCCATACAGAAGTCTCTGAATGCTTCTGTTAATACAAACCAAGCTCACATGAGTGTTAGGGGGCCAGCCATGTAGCACTGTTGATCCATTTGGGGTTCCCAGTCTACTGAGACCGTCGTGTCTTTGAAATACTAGATCTAGGGTTGAAAAGGACCCCACAACATCATCATCAGGGTTTGGCCTTGCCCATCAGCATCTATATGGAGCTCTGCAGACTAGATTATAAGGAGTAAAAAGGACATTGGGAGGGAGTTGTTAATGGATCCAGCTCCCTGGGATGGTATAGAAGCCTCTAAAGTGGCTGTGCATATGGAGGGCAGGACTGGAGTCAGCTGGCATCAGGGAGCCTGACTGAGGCCGCCAGGTCCAATGCGCCCACTATACTCCTGGGTAGAGAGGACTGTGCCCCAGAATGATGCTGGTTTGGAAACCTTCTTCCACTTCCACAGCCCCACCCCGGCTTACCTGAAGCACCATCTCTCATCGGGCTTCTGGTCCGGAGTGGTGCCCACTGTGAGGAGAATGCCTGATCGGTCCTTCTTCTTCTTGCACCACCAGTAACCCCTCTCCATCTCAAGAACTGAGATGGCTCTCTGAGAACAGAAGAGGTACATCAAGGATGAACAGACCCCCTACCTTGGGGTGGAAGGCAGGGCCCATCTGGAAATGAGAGGACAGGACTAGCTTGTTGTCTTGGGACAAATGGGACTCTGCCTTGGGGCACCTACTTGGAGATCAGATGGGTTTATTCTGTGTGGGTTTACTTGAGTTGGTGACAGCTATCTTCCTCACACCCAATCTCATGGATTTCTGCTAGCCTGAGCTAGACACCACTGCCAGGGACCTGTCCCTATGGGACCCTTCTCCCGGGCTTACCTGCTGTGACCCCCTTCCCAGATCTTTAGAGAGAGTGCCAGACCTCTCCTCTCCTGGTTCAGCTGCACCTGTGACCCCCAACCCTGTTCAACTCTTTTTGCCTTATGTTTAATTAGAATTCTATCCTCCATGCCCGTTTCTACCCCCAGTCTTCTCCTGACCAGGGACAGAGAACCACTCTCCCCACAGTCTGCTAACTATATACTATTAATTTCTCCAGACCCATGTAAGCCTGGGCTCTACCCTATGCCCTCATTTTTGCCCTCTAGGTTCCTCTGCACCAAAGTGTCCCCATTTCCCATATGGACAAACTGAGAACCCGAGAGGAAAAGAAATCTGCCTAAGGTTATGTCACTATTCCACAGATCTTTAAGGGCAAAAACCAATACTCTTTTTCTTGTTGTAACCCAAGCCCCCAATCCAGTGTCTGACACATAGTGAATATTTAATAAATATTTGTTGAATTGACCCAAAAAGAGGACCATGATTACCTGATCTCCTATTCCCCTTCCACTGACCCCCAAGATCCTCAAATCCCTGGGCAGTGAAAGCTCTAGAATCCTAGATTTAGAGTTGGAAGGGACCTGAGAGGTCATTGAGTCCATTTTACAGGTGAGGAAATTAAGGCACAGCTCCTTCTTCTTCCTCTTCTCTTCCCCTATGCCCCCAACCCCCTGTGAAATGACACAGGCCCTGGACTTAGAGACCATTCAGCCTGACCCTCATTTTGAAAAGGAGGAAACTGAGGCCTGAAGAGGTTAAAAGACTTGCCCAGGGTCACACAAATAGATAAAGGCAGAACCAGAAATCAAACCCGGGTCTTCTGACTCCAAATCCAGCTCTCCTTTTCCTCCATCATGCCTTGATGCTCTCCCTCCCCTCTCCTCCGGGGGGCTGCCACTTGGGGAATCTGGGGCCAGCTCCTGGTTCTGCCTCAATTTCCCCTCCAGGGGCAGGAGCGGCTGACCTGCAGCTTCCAGATGCTCCAGCTGTCCGTGGCCACACTGTTGACAGTCTCGCTCATGAGGGCGATGAGCATGTTGAGCAGGAGGATGTAGGTGAGCAGCACATAGGCCAGCAGCAGGAACATGATGAAGCCCTGGAACTGCAGCTCCTTGTGGAACTCCAGCTCACCCATGCCGATGGTGAACTTGAAGAGCTCCAAGGAGGCCTCCACGAAGCCTCCGTAGGGGGCCTTGTCCTCCTCCGCCTGGGACTGGTTGGAGAAGGTGGGCAGCGGGACTTCCCTGCTCAGGCTCACCAGCGCTGCAAGTCAAGCAGGCCGTGAACACTGTTAGGTGCTGGGGCCACAAAAAGGCCCTTAAGGAGCTCACAGTCTAATGGAGGAAACCACATGCAAAAACGTGCAAAACCAAGTGAATGGCAGGTAAATGAAGGAGAATCGACAGAGGGAGGCCTCTAGTGTTAAGGAGAAATAGGAGAGGCTTCTTCTAAAACATGAGAGTTTAGTTGGGCCTGGGAGGAAGCCAGGAGGCAGAGATGAGGAGGTAGAGCATTCCAGGGTGGGGGGCCAGCCTGGAGGGAGGGGTATGTAGGACTGGGGATGGAGGGAGAGCGAGGAAGCTGATGTCACTAGGTGGCAGACTGTGGGAGAGGGACATAAGGTCTAAAAAACTGGAGGGGGGATGCCTGCTTTTGAACACCAACAGGACTTTCTGTTTGATCCTGGAGGTAAAAGGAACCCCAGAATTTATTGATTAGAAGGGTCAGAACCATTCTTCAGGAAGAACATTGGATGCTGATTGAAAGATGGGGTGGAATGGGAAGAGATTTATGGAAAGGCAGCAAGAAAGGCAGTGGGTAGGCTCCTTGGTGGGAGGGGGTGACTTCAGAGCTTTGGAAGAGGGGGTCCCTTACCTATGGCAAAGCCAAACAGGAAGACAAAGTAGACCAAGAGGAACCGGAGCAGATCTCGGAGGATGACCTGGAACAGACACCCCCGCCCCAAAGGGGCGCCCCATGAAGGAAAGAAACCTTGGAGTCAAAGACTCAAAGTTCCCAAGCTAGAAGGTATCAGAATTTGAACTCAGCTCTTCCTGACTCAAGCATAGTGACCTAAACCTTAAACTGCATTGCCTCTCTTGTGGTGACCAAAAAAATCAGCAACTTGCTGGGAATGAACCTCTCCAACTGGTCTAGGCTAAATATTCAATTTGATTCAATTCAACAGACATTTATTACATTGTCTTCCCCCCTAGAGTGGAAGGAAGCCTCAGGAGGGCAGGGACTCTTTCACAGTCTTTGTGTCCCCAGTACTTATATTTTTCATAAACAATTGATAGATGGCTTGAGAAATGCTTATTGATTGACTGATTGTCCACTTGATATGAACCTTAAAATACTGGAGTATCATTGGGTCTTGCCACACAATTTTACTTGGCTTAAGTAGGAGCAAGACTGAGTTTCTCCTGTTTTTCATCTGCCCAGTTTACAGGACCCCTTAGAGTCAGGAGGGCTGCACCCACCTTCTGTATCATGACGCTGTAGATGCCTGTCTGCTGGAAACCACGGGCATAGTAGAGAAGGTTTATCCAACCCAGGACCAAGGAAAAAACCAGGATGGGCAGGTACAGGCTGAGTTCTAGAAAGCACAGCACCTGGGCCACCACGGAGGTGAGTGCCTGGCTTAGGCTGGGGGAAAAGACATCAGCATCAAGCCCACTGATAGTCTAGGGGACTCCCCAGAGGCCCCCCAATACCCTTGTCCCAGGAATGCATGCTCAGGACCACCTACACACACTCAGAGACCCCCTCGGAGAGATTCAGCCCAAAGTAAAAAAAATCCCTTATAGAAGTAGTATAGGGTAATGGGAAGGGTCCTCATTTTGGAGTCCCAAGTCCTGGGTTGAAATCCTGACTCTGCTACTTAGTGCATCTGGCCTTGAGTTTTCTTGTTTGGAAAAGGAGAGGGTGGGCTTGGGTGATTCTTAAGGGCCCTTCCGACTCTAATTGTCTGACATGTTGCAGTTTATAAAGAAGAGATTATTTGAGAATTTCTGGCTTCCTTTCAACCTTGGTTAATATAAATTCAAACCCAGTCCCCAGATAAACCTTCTTCCATTCCAGAGAAGGGAGGGTGATAGATAAGCTAAAAGCCAGGGGATAATGAGAATAAAGTTCAGAATTAACCCAGACTTCCTATCTGTGGAAACAGAAACAGGAATTAAGTTCTCCAGGAACTGGCCTGGCCATCTGGCCCTTCAGTTGGGAACAGAGGCCAATAGGCCCCAATGCCATATTCTCCTAAATCCTAGGAGACTCTTGTTTAATTTTGTTGACTCTCTTTCTTAATTTCTTTCTTTAAATTTCAGCTCTTTCGTTTAATTTCTCTGAGACTCAGTTTACCCATCTGTCAGATGGGCAAAATAACCTTTACTCTGACTGCCTCATGGGTTTTCTGAAAACTGAATGAGATTATGTAGGTAAATGGAATTGGAAGGGGCTATAGAGGTCCTATGATCCACTCCCTTCTCCCATTTTAATAAGGAAGGCATTGAGGCCCAGAAATATTGTATAAATGGCATCTGTTATTTATACAAGATCTGTGATGTTTATCAGTAGAATATTTGCAGATGAGAAAACCCTCTACTAATGCAGGTTGACCTCTATTCTGTAACTTGTAGCCTTGAAGAGGTCAAGGGAGTGAGTACCCGTCAGTTGGGGAATGGCCTAAAAGTTATGATCTATGAATACAATAGAATGTTATTGTGCTGTAAGAAATGGAGGGGGTGGTTTCCAAGAAACCTGGGAAGACTTGTATGAACTGATGCAGAGGGAAGGGAGCAGAACCAGAGCAATGTATATAATATTGACAACATTGTAATGACTTTGGAAGACTTAAGGATTCTGACCGGTGAAATGACCAACCAGATGAAGAAGCCTCCTGGCAGAGAGAGGAAGGATGCCAAGGACAGAATGAGGGGATGTGACTAATTTGGGAATTTGCTATGCTTGCCTATACATGTTTGTGACAATAGTTTTGGTTTTCTTTCTTTCTGGGGTGGGGAGGTAGGTGGGGGGGGCAATGGGAGAGAAAGACGATAGGGTGGCAGCTGTTCTGGGCCTATGGGATGGTGAGGCAGCATTGATGTGTGTCCCTCTCTCTGGGCCTCACTCTCCTCCCTGTAACAGTAAGGGAGCTGGAAAATGCAATCACTAAGCTCCCTTCTAGTTCTGACATTCTGGGGTCCTGAGGGAGAGGAGGCAGGCAGTTCATTCCCAAACATCCTGGAACATACATGAGGATCTCAAAGTAGCTATCGACAAACGACGTCCAGATGAACAGGCGTCTCCTCCAGAAGTATTGAAGCTGCCCAAGACACAAGAACAAGACAACTTGAGAGATGGCTCTGGATCTCCAATCAACCTTGAGACCAAAACATCCTTTGCCCCTCCCACTAGGGACACTTCCTAGTACAAAGTGGTTGGCAGTCACGCTCCACTGGGGATGTGGAGGTCAGGGAAAGGAAATCCCTGCCATAACCACCCTCCTCGATCACAGATTCAGAAACTGGGCTGAAAGAGACCCCCCAGAGTCAAACAAACATCCATATAGCGTCTTAGTACCCCAAAATGGGGGAGGTGGAAAAGTTTAGGGATCATCTAGGCTAATCCCCTTTTTTTACAGAGGATGGGAAACAAGGCTGAAAGGAGGAGGAATGACTTGGCCAAGGTCACAGTCCCTTAGTGGAAGAGCTCCAACTGGGACCCAGGTCTCTTGACCACACTATTGCCTGAGTGCCAGGCTTATGCTTCCTTCCATTTTCCAGACACACTGACCAAAGGTTCTGGGAAGGCTTCAGGATCAGCTGGGCTGAGAGATTTTCCAGCCCCTAATCATTCATCTCTGAGACCAGGTAAATACAACCTTCCCTGTCTTCCTCTATCTCCTCCCCCCAACCACTATCCAAACAATGTGTCCTTTCCCTGTGAATACCTTTTTTCTACCTGCTGTTCCATCTTTCTTCACTTGGGAAACTGCTCGAGGGCAGGATTATTATTCATGGACCAAAGTATATATGGTTCCATGGAAAGAATATTGGCACAGATTGTCAAAAGACCTGTCTTCTGGTCCTAACTTTGCTTCACACTAGTTGTGTGAACATGGGCAACTCATTCGATTTCTCTGGACCTCAAATACTCTCTTAGTAAAATAAAAGTTTTAAATTGGATGACCCTCACCTTTCTTCTAGTTCTGACATTCTGTGTGTAACGAAAACCTTATCACAATGGTTTTGTCTGGGAAGGCTTGGGAGAAATTCTCTGTGGACTATATCCCCCAGAAGGTTGTGGGAGGTGCAGCCCCTGGTGTGTGCCCTACATCTGTTCTAGGATTACACTGGCTCACTATTGAGCAGGGTCACAGGAGCAAACAGTGCAAGAGATTTGTGGAAGGCATGAAATTCAATTTTAAAAGCATTTATTAAGTGCCTATGATGCTTGGGTTATAAAGACAAAAGAAGGAAATAACTCTGTCCTCAATGAGCTTACTGTCTATTGAGGGAAAAAAACATATGCATAGAAAATTCAATATAAAATATAAGCCAATTAATTTCTGGGGGAAGACACTAGCTGGGGATGGGTGGTGATCAGAATAGGTTTTCTATAGGAAGTGGCATTAGTCCCATTGGGATGCAGGTGCTAAAGATCATGGCCAGGTGACCCAAAGACTAGACCCATCTTCATGTCTGCCACCAACCAGTGGCTCCTCAGGAGAAGGAAGAGGCACTTACCTGGCCAAAGAAGAGATAGATGCCCCCAAAGAGAATGAAGATGTGTCCCATCAGCAGCATCGAGTTGCCCACTGTTGCTTTCAGAGGATTGAAGTTCTAGAGGAGAAAAGTCCAGAGCTCCCTTCAGGTCCCCCACCCCTCTCCTCAAGGGCTAGCTCTCTCTCTCTCCCTCCTATTTCCAATCTTGATCAAGAGGAAGATTTCAGGACCTCCTTCCCTTTTCATTAACCAACTGTCCCCTGCTCCAGGCTACCCTCCATCTTCCCAAGGCTTTTCCTATCTTCTTTGCTTCTTTCCATACTGTGCCCCCCCCCCTTAAAAAAAAAGGCAGCCTTCCCCTTTCTCCTTTAGATGTACTGCCTCAGCCCTCTATCTGAGGTGGAAGGGGGCTCAGAGGTCAGCTAGTCCAATGTGAGCCACAATAATATACCACACAAATAGGCATCCAGCCTCCCATGCAATACACTGGAATATTGCCCAGACGATATACTAGACAAATGGTCATACAATCTCTCATATGACATGGTGGAATATTGCCTAGACAGTATACTCACAGGTAGTTACCCAAACTCCCTTGTCCCCCAGACTGAGCCTCTCCCTCTTCTCCCAGAATTGCCCCCTCCTTTTTCTCTCCCTCCCCAGAACCTTCTTTCAGGGTGTGTCCTCACCTTCCCTAGGATAGGCTGGTGGTAGGTGACAGCCGTGAAGATCAACATATACAGGAAGTAGGAAATCAAATTGAAGCGAAATCTGGGAACCAGTGACTCCCATTTCTCCTGCAGTAGCTTGTTCAGAGGCTCCAAAGTCACCATCTTGTGTCGATTCTGGGAGAGGGACCCAAGCAAAAATACAAAAATGAGGCATTTGCAAGGGCGTGACAAGGACTCCCAGGGTCCAGGGAGATCCCAAAGTTCACTCAGCCCTGTGCCTTCTAGCCCCGGGAGACCCCAGAGAGCTGGCAACCACATTGGGAGCCAATGGGGAGAGGTGGCCATTCCCAAAGCTGGCTCATTCCCAACTGCCCTTGGAAGCTCATTGCAGGTAGGAATCATTCTCCAGCAGCACCAAGCATATAGTAGGAGCTTAATAAATGATTATTGATTGACTAATGATAGACTTCAGGACAAGGGCTCTGTATATCCATACAAACACGGGAAATCTGCACCACAGAAGATTTCACTTCTGAAATGTCTGACCAGAGATTAGGGGGAGAAACACCGAGGTAGGTGGGACATCTTTCCAGGCTTCACATTGGAGCAAGAACCATGTCTGAACTAACAGCCAGAGAAGACAATGGGATTTAGAGCTGGAAGGAGTCATCCAGGCCAGTGATCCTCAGACTTTTTGGTCTCAGAACATTTACCCACCTAAGAACTGAAGACCCTTCCTCCCCCAAGAGCTTTTGTGGATTATATCTATTGATATTCACTATATTAAAAATTAAAATGTCTTAGCATTATGAAAGAGTTTTGACCTTGAGGACTCCCTGAAAGGGTCTCAGGGACCCCGAGGGGAGGATCCTTTGAGATCTGCCTATCTTGCCCAAACCTTTCATTTTCTGGAGGAGCAGAGAGGTTAAGAAACTTCTCCAAGCTCCCTCAGTAAGTATGAAGCAGAGCTCAAACTTGAACCCAAGACCTCTGACATCAGCACCACTGGTCTTTCTATAGCAATAGCTCATGTATCCGGCCCTTTCTTGCCATTACAAGCCCCTTTGCAATCAGTACGTCACCTGATCATTACTTGTCCTGGGGGAGATAGGAGTAATGATGAAGGCGACCATTACAAAGAATTCTTTGGGATTCCCTTCCATTACATTATTATCTACATGGTATTTTTGCATGTGTTCTCTCATGTTAGAATGTAAACTCCTTGAGGGCAGGGATTATGATGCTTCACACAGTACCTGGCACAGGGTAGACACTTAAATGTTGACTGACTGACTATCCAATGCCCAAAAGTTCACATTCCCTGAAAGCCAGATGACTATAATTTTACAGGGTGTCCCAAAAGTCCAAGCACAGCTTTCAGATGAAATAGACCTCACCTGGACTTTTGGGTCACTGTGTACACATGAGAAAACTGAGCCTTTGGGGGAAGTCACAAAGCTGATAAATGGCAGATCCACTTCCTACAGGGGACTTAGGGAGGAGATGCCTATAGGGTCTTGAAAGGGCAGGGGAGTCAGAGCAGTATGGTAGAAAAGGGGCTGGATTGGGAGTCAGAGTATCTGGTCTTCAATCCCAGCTCTGAAATTTACTACCTGGGTGACCTTGGGCAAGTCTCTGTTCATCTTGGGCCTCAGTTTCCTCATCTGTAATGGTATTGGACTAGATGACTTCTAAATCCCCTTCATATTCTAGATCTAAAAGCCCATAATCTTTTCTTTTCTTTCTTTTTTTTTTGGGAGGGGGAAAGCAGGGCAGTTGGGGTTAAGTGACTTGCCCAAGGTCACATAGCTAGTAATAAAAGCCAATAATCTTAACTCTTTGCATGTCCTCATCTGCACCTAAGAGTGCTGGATATGATAGCCTCTGAGGCCCCTTCCAGCCTAGATCTAGGACCCTGTGTCACTAAACAGAGCTGTAGAAGTATTGGGGGGTGGGAATGGGGGGAAGGGAGGAAGGGTGGGATCACTTAACCTCTGCTGACCTCAGTTTCCTCATCCATAAAATGAGGGGATTGGACTGAGTGACCTCTAAGGCTCTCCGTCTATGAATCTCATGTAATGCCTGGTCCTAGGTGGTCCCTGGGAGGGTAGCTAGTTTACATTAGGATTCACTGGGTACCCAGCAGTGATCCCTGGAATGTGTCTGGTGCAGCAATGGCGGCAGCTGGTCCTCTCACCGGGGCCTTGCAGCCAAAGGCGATGATCTCCAGCACTGAATTGTCCTCACAGCTATCCACGGAGGACAGGTCATAGAGCGACACCTGCACAGGCCCATAGGTCCACTCGGTGAACTTCCGGGAGAGGTGCCGATATTCCCCAGAGATTTCCCGCTGCAGAATGTGCTTGAAAACCTGGAAGGGAGGACAAATCCTGAGGCTTTATTTCTTCTCTATTCTGTTTTTTTGCCCCTCAAGCAATCAGTCTCCAGAATTGGGCTCAGACTTTGGGGCCATGAATAGGGGCTGTCTAGGGGTCAGTCTGCAAAGCTCACTTCAAAGGATGGACGTGTCAGGGATCACTGCTATGTGACCTTAAGAACCTACAGTCATGGATTCAGAGCTGAAAGGAAATTTAAAGGCCTCTGATCCTATTCCTTTCTATAGAGGAGGAAACTGAAGCTCAGACAGGCCACACAATTTTCCCATTATCACACAACTACAAAGTGGGTAGGTAGGTGGTCCAGTGGGTAGAATGCCAGGCCTGGAGTCAGGAGGAGAGAGTGAGGCTGGCGACTTTGCATGGCCTTGCCTCACTTAAATCCAATTCACTTGCATGTCATCACATCACCTCCCTAATGTCATGGTCCTCTTTGAAAACAAAGGACATACATCAACAAAAGGAAGACCCAAGTTCAAATCCAGCCTCAGACACTCACTGACTGTAATACCCTGGACAAGTCACTTAACCTCTGTCTGCTTCAGTTTCATCACCTGTAAAATGTAATGCTTTAAAGACCAAATAAGATAATATTTATAAAGCACTTAATAGTACAATGCCTGGCACACAGTAGGCTCTCTTTATATATATATGTATGTGTGTGTATGTATGTATGTATATATATATACATATATATATATATATGTACATACATATATTGGAGTCATAAATGGAAGCTGAGGAGAGGCCAATTCCAGTTTGCTATTAAGGAAAACTTTCAAACAATCTGAGCTGTCCCCAAGTGGAATGGGCTACCTGAGGAGATGGTGGATTCCCTCTCACTAAATGCAGAGGCCAGAGAATGCGCTGTGGGGATGTTGAAGAGGGTAAAACTGTAATAAGCAGTTTTTACCCCAGTAGCCAAGCCACACAAAACATGCAATTAAATTAATTTTTTTGGGGGGGGAGCAATTGGAGTTAAGTAACTTGCCCAAGGTTACACGGACAGTTTTTTTTGTGTGGGTGTTAAGTGTCTGAGGCCGGAACCAATCCCAGGTCCTCCCAACTCTGGGGCCGGTGCTCTATTCACTGCGCCACCTAGCCACCCAATTAAATTAATTTTGTAAGACAAAGCCAGTTGGGACTCTAGGACACCAAGAGAACCGTTTTGGAGAAGGGATAGAGGGAGCAGATTCTCTAGCAGGGTGGGGGAACCTGCAGGCCCTTCAGCTAGCCTGCACTTGAGGACGTAGAATGCCATATGTGACCTCAAGACCACAGGTTCCACACCCCTATCCTAAAGCATGACCCCTGAAGAAGGAAGAATGACTTCTGTTAGCTTTCTATTTTCAGCAGTTATATATAATAACATAGACTAGAATCTAAATAGAATCAAAAGGTCAATTGTCTCTATAATAAAAATACAATGTAATCAGTGAAAAGTAATATAAATCAGTGAAAAGAGCACTGGTCCCAGAATCAGGAGACCCAGGTTCAAATCCGGCCTCTGCCACTTACTATTGGTGTGACCTTGGGTTCCTAAAGTCCCTTCCACCTTAGCTCCAAAATTATATTAGCCTATGATCTTACGAACTTCAAATGCCATATAAATTTCAGTGCCCTGGGACAGCACCCATGCTATCTCACCTTAGTTATAACTCTGGCAAAGGGGATTGATATTCAGGTGCAGCTTGAACCTGATGGTCTACAAGCTCCCTTAGGATTCTGAGATTCTGAAGGCAACAGGATGGGGTAGGCCTTGCTCACCTCAATCTTCCCCTCCTTTGCTGCCAACTTGAGTGGCGTCAGCCCCTGGAGATTAGCGATGTTCTCCAACTTCACAGAGGGGCAGAGGCGGGCACCCACTTGGAGGATGTAGTCATACATGCTGTTCACCTGGGCACTGTTCTCCACTGAGTCATCCGCAATCATCACCAGGGCGTGTAGGACCGTGTTGCCCCAGGTGTCCACAGCCTCTAGGCAGGCCCGGCGGTCGGGGTCAGGATTTTCCAGGAGGTACGATACAATATCCCATTGCCTAGTGCAGGCGGCCAATGACAGCGGCAGCTCCCCTGGGGTTAGAAGGAGGGCAATTGGGATGCTACTTTTAAGCAGGTGGCTCCTGTTTTCCTTAGGAACACAGGTTAGGGAAATCACACCTTGCCAGCCTTCCCTTCCCCCTAGACCCCTCTGCTTTTTGGTCACCAGGCCACAGATGGCAATGTTGATGGGAAATAGTCAAACAGACTGTGGTACACAAAGATAATGGGAATGATGAATATGAAGGATTCAGAGAAGCATAAGAAGACTTATATGAACCGATGCAGAGTGAAGAAAACAGAACCACGAGGACATATACAATGTACCTCCCTTTGCAGAGGTGGGGGACTATGGGTATAGAATACTGTATATACTCAGATTCAGTTAATGTGTTGATTAGCTCTGTTGAACTTATTTTTCTTTCCTTTTTTATTCTATATTATAAGAGACAGCTTTCTGGGGAAGGGAGTGGACTGGTGAAATGGGGATATAAAAACAAAATGCATCAAAAAATAAAAATTAAGTATATTTTAAATAAAGTTAAATAATTTAAATAAAAATTGAAATCTAATGGGGTGGCTAGGTGGTGCAGTGAACTGACCCTGGAGTCAGGAGAACCTGAGTTCAAATCCAGCCTCAGACACTTAACACAAAAACTAGCCATGTGACCTTGGGCAAGTCACTTAACTCCAATTGCCCTTCAAAAAGAAAAAAAAAGTAAAAAAAAATTTCAATCTAAAATAAAAGCCAAAAAGCATAAATAGAAATTATTTTTAAAATAACTATGGAAGAAATATGAGAATGCACTTCCTTCCCTTCCTTTTTTTGCAGAGGTGGGAGGCTCCAGATGTGGAGGACTACCTATGTTTCTCAGATTCAGTTGTTTTTTTCCTCTCGTTTCTATTTTTTTTTTTTAATGAGGGATGGCTCTCTGAGTGGGTGGAGGAGTGATATATTGGGAAATGAAAGTATGTAAAAACAAAACCAAAGATATCAACAAAATTATTTTTCAAAACTAGGTGGATAGGGCCAACTAGGTGGTTCAGTGAATAGAGCACCAACCTTGAAATCAGGAGGACCTGAGTTCAAATCTGGCCTCAGATATTTGACACACTCACGAGCTGTGTGACTTTGGGAAAGTCACTTACCCCCAATTTCCCTGCCTTCCCCCCTCCAAAAACAAAACAAAACAAAAAACCTAGGTGGACAGCTACAACTGAACTCTGTTGAGCTCAGTCCTCTGGGGTCATACATTGCCTTGTATACTTAGAGCTGTGGCCATGACTCTTTCGGGGCAAATTCTAAGAACTATCTCTGGCCTATCCCTGACACTCCCTTTTACTCCTCTTGATTCTGTACAGCCAGACTAGGCTCAGAGAGCCACAAGTACATAGTAACATAGAGAAGACTGTCAATGCTCAATGACTATTTGTCTAATGAATGAATTAAAGGCTTCTAGGTGCCAACTAGAAGAGACCCCCTATTCACAGAGCACTGCCCCATCCACACCCCAGCTCTACGCAAGACAAATAGGCCAATGGCATGCCAGGGCAAGAGCCTTACCCACTCACCAAAATAGAAGCAAATTCCTTGTCTCTGTTTCCCAAAGAAACGCCCACTGGCCCTGGCATGGAGGTCGGCTCCGTTCTCCACCAGCACCTTCACACACTGAAGACTTCTCTTCTCAATGGCAATGTGCAGAGCACTGTGACCTGAAGAAACAGACAAGGTGAGTCGGAGAAACCACCAAGGGAGTACCTGAGGCTGACTGGACCAGTGTACGAGCAGAGCTGGAGGAAGGTCACTAGGACATCAACCCAAGGTGGGGACGGAGATAGCATTGAAAGTGAGGGGAAGAGGATAGTTCAGTGTAAACATCTTATCCTTCCATTAGATTAATTACTAAGCAACCATTTGTTAGGGGCGTACTGTGTGTCATGTACTGAGTGTACCAGGGTAAAAGGAAGTATTCCCTACCCTCGAGGAGCTTGCACTCTAAAAGAAGAGACAAGACACATTGGAAAAGGATGGCCAGAGAGGGGTGTGAAAAATCTGAGTTCAAAATCTGCCTCTGACACTTCCTAGCTGTGTGACCCTGGGTAAGTCACTCTGTGGCTTGGTTTCCTCATCTATAAAATGAGGAGGTTGGACTCGTTGGTTGCATTTCATTCATCTTTATGTCCACGGAATTGAGGCAGTGCTATGCACATAGCAAATACTTAATACATTTGTTTTTGCTTTTTTTAGAGGGGGGAAGGCAGGGCAATTGGGGCTAAATGACTTGCCCAAGGTCACATGGCTAGTAAGTGTGTCAAGTGTCTGGGGCTGGATTTGAACTCAGGTCCTTCTGACTCCAAGGCCGGTGCTTTATTCACTGCTCCACCTAGCCACCCCAACTTAATACATTTTAACTGAATTGAAGTGAATTGCATTTTTTCAGTACATTGCAGCACTTTTTTTTGGTCCAGACTTGATTTCTTCACTGTGTGAAGAACCAGGTAAGGAAACTCCTTCTGCAAACAGGGAGACCTTAGATATGTCACTCTATCCCCCTGGGCCTCTATTTTCTCAATTGTAAAATGAGGCAGATGGATTAAATGACCTCAAAGGTCCATTCCAGCTACGAGTCAATGATCCAATAGAGCCAGCAACTGTTCTGCAAGGATCATGTTGAGAGAGTCACTGGGGGCACTGAGAGGTCGAGTGATTTGTCAGGGGTCACCAAGTCAGTAGGTGCCTAAGGAGGGACTTGAATCCAGGTCTTCACTCTGAGACTAGCCCTCTATCCACTCTGTCCTGTTGTCTGGACATGTTATTGTTTAGTCATTTTTCAGTTGTGTTCAACTCTCTGTGACTCCATTTGGGGTTTTCTTGGCAAAGATACTGGAGTGGTTTGCCATTTCCTTCTCCAGCTCATTTTACAGATGAGGAAACTGAGGCAAACAGGGTGAAGTGACTTGCCCAGGGTCACACAGCTAGTAAGTGCCTGAGGCCGGATTTGAACTCAGGAAGATGAGTCTTCCTGACTCCAAATCCAATGCTCTGTCCCCCTGTACCACCTGGCTGCCTCTGCCTAAGGCATACTAGTTGCTTAATAAATTCTTGTCCAGAAAATGCATGAATGAATCTTATCTTGGGACCATTCTTGTCTGTTTTTCTAGAAATTCTCTGTAGCAAAATGTGCTGAATGCCCTTCTCCTATTGCTTTTATGCTTTGTTATCCCTAGTGTTTAGCACATTAATAAGCAATTAATAAATGATATTCATCCATGCATACTTTCATTCAGACATTCATTCATTTATCCATCCATCTACTAATCCATTTATGCATACATCCCTTCTTTCATCATACACGTATTCATCCATCCATTCATTCATTTGTACCAATACAGCCATCAAGCAATCTACCCATTATCCCTCAAACTCATTACACACGCAGCCCACCTCCTTTCCCACTCATTATCTTTGATATCTTTTATACTATTTCTCAGCTGCCAAGATTCATTGGGAACTTGCAAAACTTGTTCATATCCACCATGAATGTCTCCATTCCCCTGTGGATCACCTAAAATTGTGTTTTTCCCGAGATCATAGCACCCCACTAGTCAAAACTACCAGAAGATTGGTATTCAAAGGATGAGCTTTTACAGTGTCTGAGGGTCATTGCAGGAGGGGCACCATATCTCAGACACAATCCAACATGGCTGATTTTTGCAAATTCATTTCCCAACAGGTCCCACCTCTACCCCAGCTAGAGAGATGACCCTCCCCACTGAGGTAAAATAACAACAATGTGAAAAATAACAACAATGCACCTTTTCATCTGAGCAGTGGGAATGTTTGACCCACTTCATTTTGCCTGTATGGAGGGTAAGATTAGTCCCTTACAAATGCCTATAGTTTTCACTGAAGGGTTTTTGTGGTGTTCCAGGGGTCATTGCAGTGAATGATAAGATCATAAATGTGGAACCCGAAGGGTACTGGGAAGCCACTAAGTCCTCACACAGATGAGGAAACAGAGGCCGGGAAAGCTAGAGTCACTTGCCCACAGGTCACACTGTTAGCAAGTGTCTGAGATGGAATCTGAGCCCAGGTAGACTTGGCTCCACACACTCCAACGCCCTTCCTTCTGCACTTCATATTGCCCTGTTGCCAAATCTTGTTGATTCTACCTCTACAATATTGTCTTTCTCAGTTCCCTTTTCTTCACCACACTAACTCAGACCCTCATAATCTCTTGTCTGGACTATTACAAAAACCTGGTCTCTCTGTCTCGAGCCTCCCCCTTCTACAATCTATCCCCCACAAAGCTGCCAAAATAACCTTCCTATACCACCTCTAGGATGTGCCCCCAAAGAGATCAAAGAAAGAGAGAAAGGACCCCTATCTACAAAAATATTTATAGCAGCTCTCTTTGTAAGAGCAAGAAACTGGGAACTACAAGAGAATTCTGACCCATTGTGGAATGGCTGAACCTATTAGAGTTCACGGATGTAATGGAATACTACAGTGCTATAGGAAATTATGAAGGGGATGGTTTCAGAGAAACCTGGGAAGACTTGGATGAACTGATGCAGAGTGAAGTGAGCAGAACCAGGAGAACATTTGGTACAAAAACAACATTAAAAAGACAAACAAAACAAATGTTAAAAATTGTTTTCATATGTAATTGGGGGAAAAATTAAATATCATATTTTAAAATGACAACCATTGGTCCTGTGGTAAAACAGAGGTAACTATTGACCTGAGAGAAGCAAAGATGTAAAATGTAATCAATTCAATAAATTGTATTTTTTAGGTATTACTGTTAAAAGGGGGGGAGAGGGGACAAACAGCTGTGAAAGATTTAAGAACTCTGATCAACGTAATGATCAACCATGATTCCAGGGGATGGACAATGAAGAATGGTACCCACCTCTTGACAGAGGGGGACAGAAAATGCTGTTATGGGAATGGGAATTTAAGATCTTCCCTGCCCCTAGGCGCTTTGATGGACTTAAGTGCACCTGGAGCCTGTGGTGGGAGGCTTGATTTTCAGGAATGCTTTTTCATTGGGCAGTGGGTCAAGAGGGTTGTTACATTCTCTGAGCCAGGAGAAGGCTATATAAACCCTGATGTGAGGCTTTGTTTTGGGGCTCACTTTGAGAAGAGTTGTTTGATTTGACCAGACAAGACTCTGGGCAGCTGTTGAGAGCCCCCTGGCTTTGAAAACCCAGATGTTGATGCTTCCCTCTCTGGTAACTGTGACTAGGTAATGGTCAGACAGTTGGAGTTCTCTCTGCTGAAATGTTTCTCTGTCTTCTTGTAACTTCTGCTTGTAACTTGTCGGTATACTCTGAAGTTTGGGTTCCTGACTTTTCCCCCTGAACTAGGTAAATGATATGTCTGATTGATTAAAGCAAGATTGTTAACCCATTTTGAGTTGCTTTCTTTTAGAAAAGCAGATCTAAGAACCTGTGTTGGCAGCAACCCTGGAGATGCTGGGGTGCTTGCTACTATAGACGCTACCTCCCTATTTCTCTTTTCATCCTTATTTCAGGATTTTTATCTTCCATCATGATTCAATTTATGTGTTTCCACCTCTCCCCTGAAGCCTTCCCATATCCCCCCCAAATAGTGATGCTTACTACCTTGTCCCCTGACAAGGACAGAGTTTGAACTGAGATTCTCAGACTCCAAAGCCAGGGCTCTTCCACCATACTGCCTGCTTGAAATGAACATTGCTTGAAATGAACTCCGGGATGATGGTAAATACCTTTGGGAAGCATATGTCCCCATGTTTCATGCCTTGTTGGATGTCGACATGTAGCAGATTATTAAACAACAAAGTTGTCTCTGTGGCTGCATATGCCATGGACCCTTGTCAAATTTTAACATATGTCCCAAGTAAGGAGGTAACTTGCTTAAGGAAAGCCTTGAAGGCACCACAGAATCAAATATGGTTTGTTTAAGTCAACAAACAGACATTCAGGGATTTCATTCATCTCTCCTTGCCTTTTTGATCAGTTACATGACTAAAGAGGTGTTCTGTTCAGGTCTACAAAAATTTTCCTTCTCTTGCCATCATTAGGAATTAAACTTATCCAATATTCATTAAGGGATTAAGAGTCCAGGAAGCTGTCTCTCCTGGCTCCTCTTGGCCCACAGAGGGGCTGGTTCTCCCTGGCTCTGTTACCAATCCCCTGTGGCACAGTGCCCCCTTCTTAACCCTCATGGAGAGCAAGGACCCACCAATAGCCTCTGGTCACTCTTTAAAGTGAGGGGCCAGAGCACATGGATCTCCCCATAGATCCAAAGCAGCCATGCTCAGCTTCCAAGCCAACCTCCCTACACATACCCAAACCATCCTCATAAAGACTTTATAGAGATGAGAAAGCAGGCATGTGAGTCCAGAGTCATTTCCTGTCCAAGAGGGTCAATCACATCTTTGCTGATGTTGTTGTGTGCTCACTGCATTCTCTGCCTTCTGACTCTCTCCTTCAAGGCAGAAGTCACAAGGGTGGGGCCTCTGGGCAATCTATGAACCGTGAGATTCTCTCCTATCTAAATCTGAACCATTAAAGTCACAGGAGATTGGAGTGGATGGTGACTTTGAGTTCCTCATACAATTTTTCTACCCTAGAAGTCTGATATAAACGAATTCAAATATAAACTATAAATAAATAAAAACAAATTATAAGGGGCAGCCAGGTAGCACAGCAAGTAAGAGCACTGGCTCCAGTGTCAGGATGACATGGGGATCGAATCCGGGCTCAGACACTTAGCACCCACCCAGAAACACCTGGCCGTGTAACCTTGAGCAAGTTACTTAACCCCAATTGCTTAGGGGTGGCCAGATGGCTCAGCAAGTAAGAGCACTGGCTCCAGTGTCAGGATGACCTGGGGATCAAATCCGGACTCAGATACTTAGCACCATACCCAGAAATAACTGGCCGTGTAACCTTGAGCAAGTTACTTAACCCTGATTGCTTTAAAAAAAAAAACAAATTATAAACTATAAAGAGATAAAACATGAACTATGAATAAAGATAAACTATAAATAAGTCAAAACAAACTATAAACTATAAATAGATCAAATATAAACTATGAATAAATAAAAATAAACTAAAAATAAAAACATAAATATATAAAATATAAACTATGAATAAATAAAAAGAACTATAAATAAAACATAAACTAATAAATTTATAGCTGGAAGGGACCACAGAGAGTACCTAGTCCATTTTACAGTTGAGGAAACAGAGGCAAACAGAGGTTATGTAACTTGTCCAGGATCACACAGATAGTATATGTCAGTGACGGGACTTGGGCCCAAGTCTTCCTAATTCTAAGGCTTGCTCTCTATCCATTACACCACATTGCCTCTCAAAGTTTAGTATAAATGTGTTATTATTATTATTTCTAGCAAAGTGTAACAGGTTGCAACATATGAGCAATGATGGCTTAGATTTGAGAACTGGCCTGTAAGACATCACTGAGGAAGTCTGTGATTGGGAAAGGTGGTGATAACCATGTCTTATGATGTTGGAAGGGCAGCTAGATGGTGCAGTGGATGCAGCCCTAGGCCTGGAGTCAGAAAGACCTGAGTTCAAATCCAGTCTCAGATATTTACCAGCTGTGTGACCCTGGGCAAGTCATTTAACTCTGTTTGCCTTAGTTTCCTCATCTGTAAAATGAGCTGGAGAAGGGAAATGGCAAACCCCTCCAGTATCTTTGCCAAGAAAATTCCAAATGGGGTCATGGAGAGTCAGACATGACTGAAAACAACTCAGCAACACAAAAAAAGATCTTAGAAAATGGGGGATAAGAGACGGGCCTTAGCTATTGCACCAGTATCTAAGGTGTGGTAAAACAAATAGAGGAAAGGCTCCAATGCTTTGAGTGAATTCTCTACGGAGGATTTATGGGAGAACCCAAGCAATAAGTATACAAAGTGAGACCACATGAAGGGATTGTAATCTGCACCAGCGAAGGAAATATCCACCCCTGGGAAATTTTAAATTCTCGGGAGCACTTCAGCATGGTAAGTATTTGAAATTTCCCAGAAAGATGAGGAATAGCAAGCTAGGATTGGAATGCTGCTAAAAGGTGGCTAAACTTTTCATGCCCTCTGATCCAACTTTGGCACAACTTTGTCACTGTTCAGTCATTCCGGTTGTATCTGGCTCTTTGTGATCTCATTTGGATTTTCTTGGGCAAAGATACTGAAGTGATTTGCTATTTCCTTCTCTAGTTCTTTTTATAAGTTTGGAAACTGGGGGAAACAGCATTAAGTGACTTGCCCTGGGTCACATAGCTAGTAAGTGTCTGAGGGTAGATTTGAACTCAGGTTTTTCTGACTCCAGGCCTGGAACCACCTACTGGGCATTTACTTGAAGGAGAACAAAGAACAAAGTAAAACAAAATATTCATAGAAGCAATTTTGGGGGTAACAAGAAACTGGATACATTGACTGGGGGGATGGCCAAACCAACCATCATATGTAAATGCTATGCAATGTTATTGTCCTCTAAGGAATCACGAGTATGAAGAATTCAGAGAAACGTGAGAAGACCTTGGATCATAATTTTAGGCTAGAACAACAATATTCCCACTTTTCCAAAAGATCCTCTCCTCTCTGATCTCACTTAAATCTCACAACAAGCCTGTGACATGGATAGGGTTGGGGTTCTTCTCCCCATTTTACTGTTAAGGGACCAAAGCTGGAAGTAAATGATGGATTGGAAGTCAAGTAACCTGGGTTCCAGTCCCAGCTCCCGTCAGTAACCTCCCTAAGTGACATTTCCTCCCTCTGAGCCTCAGTTTCCCCTTCTGAAGGGGTTCAACCCGACAATCTCTAAGGTCCCTTCCAGCTTAAGAATCCAGCAGTTTCGTGGCTTACTTGAGGCTGCCCGATTGATAGTTAGTGACAGAACAGGGGTCCTGAAAACCCAGGGGTTCTGACTAGGCTTCCAGGTATGTTTCTGTCATTCCCCTGCCTCCCCTCTTACCTTTGTAGTACTCCCCAGTGCACACAGCCTTGACGAGGGGCTGGGGGTTCCGGGTGTCACGGTCGATCTGTAGGAGCTTTAAGATGCATTCATTCATCCCGTCCCGGAGATTCAGCACAGCCTTCATCAGGCAGGTTTTCCCAGTGGAGGCATCTGTCCGGGAGGTTGGGGGGTGAAGGGAGATAGACAAGGAGATCAAATGCCTCACTTTCCTGTTCTAACTGACAGCCTCAACCTTGTTAATGCCGGTAGTAGTTTTCCAAGGATCCAGTGGAATCTCTCATCCTCAGGACCAATCAATCAGCAAGGCCCTCTTGGTCTCTATGGTGTAGCTAGGCCTATATCAGGTAAATATAAGACACACGGTCGCTGCCCTCAAGGAATACATACTCTAGTTAGAAAGATACATGAAATAATTAGAAAACATTATAGGATGATATGGCATTGTCTTTGAATATGTTGTATAGACAGGAAATTTTAGAAGAGGTTGGGGAAGGCTGGAGTAGTCAGGGAAGACTTCCTGTCGGAGGCATAACTTAGTCTGGGTCTGGAAGGGTGGGTCCTGATGAGTACTTAGACACATAGGCAAAAGTGCAAAGGCACCAAGGAGCTATTCATTAACCCAGGATGATAGCATTATCCCAATCCCTCCCCTCAGGTAAGTCAGGCTAAAGTTTCCTTAAATGGCATTGAGATCAGGCTTGAGAGTAGGTTGACTCAAAAGACTAAGTTGTTGACATCACTTCCTGGTCACCTGAGTACAAAACAGCCCTGAGGAGCTCTGGGGGTGCTTGAATGCTTGGCTGAGGGGTCCCGGTGGGTAACTCAGGCAAGGAAGCTTCATTCAGCTGAATCAGCTTGGGGGCATCCTCAAAACCTGTCCTTTCTAAACATCCTGCTCCTGCATCGGCCAAGTAAAGTAAATGTCCTTTTGCTAACTGTTAGCAGTTAGGTTCTAATATCAGATCTAAACTCCCAGGGGAATTTTAATTACCAGCCTGAATCAAGTCCAGTCCAGCCTACCTGGGCATCCTTGGGGACTATGGCCAGACTATGGTGCAACATTTGTTGGAAACAAGGTCAAATTATTCTGGGACTAGGGAGCTCCTATAATCATAGATATAAAGGTAAAAAGCCATTGAGGGCACTCCCTCATTTCATAGATGAGGCACAGAGAGATTAAGTTACTTGCCCAGGCTCACACAGCCAGTTCACAGAGCAATCGTTCACAAGTTATAATGTTTTAATGTTGACAAGGACCCTTTACTATGAATTCTTCTGGCCTTCACCCCTTCCGTCTGGGACCCTCAGGAGAGTGGTTTAAAGACAGGGCCGAACAGGTGGTTGGCCCTGGGCTCAGAGGTTACCATCAGAGATTCCATTGGACAGTTCAACTTTTCCGATACTGCTACTTCTCCCACTGATGTGGGAAATAGACACCGTTAATATCAACACACGTGGCTGCTTAGCACAATTCCTACATCTAAGTCATCAGAGAATGACCAAGGTTAGGCTTTGTATTTAGAGCTGTAACTAGGGCCGTGCCACAGTGGCTTTGCCTCATTAAGATAGGATAACCCTTCTTCAATAGCACAGAAGCAACTGAGCTCAGCACCTAGTTAGCAAGAATGATTAGTTAAAATAGGAAGTGATCAGGGGCTTCTGGATTTCTCTCTCTTCTGCCATTGGGGTCTTATGTCCTGGACTCTTTTCAGCTGAATGTGTCTTAAAAAGCTGATTTGAGAGAATATTTGCAGCTCACATCAGGCAGGTTTTATGAAATTTGTTCTCCCTGCCCCAGACACACACACATACACGCACCAAAACTGCTGATTACAGTTCCATGAATACCCATCCATCCATCCCATTGGGTCAAAAGAACCTGGAACTCGTTATGGAACATGGACAAGCACTGCACTGACCATCTCAGAGGCCGTCAGACACATGAAAACAGAGTTTACTGTCTGCCCAGCAAGAGTAATTAGTGGGGTAGCTAGGTGGCACAGTGAATAGAGCACTGGCTCTGGAGTCAGGAGGACCTGAGTTCAAATCCGGCATCAGACACTTATACTTATGTGACCTTGGGCAAATCACTTAACCCCAATTGCCCTACCCTCCCCCCTCCAAAAAAAAAAGAGTAATTATTTACATTAGGAACCCAGCACAGGATGTACTTCCTCTTTGTCATCCCCAGCCCTGGCAGCACCCAAGTGAGCTCATCCCGGGCCTACCCTGGTTTCCTCTCTTCCAAACCACTACCACAGCCTCCCCAAGCAGGAGCAGCCCTACAGGCTTCTCCCTGGCCTGTTCATTAGGCTTGCTTTGGGTGCAAAAAACTGCTGGTAACAGCTGTGGGGCCTACCTGTGAATTCAGAGTCCGTGAGATACTTGCTTGTCAGCATCAGGTATTCCTGCAAGCCTTTCAGGTTGTCCGGGTTTCCCCCCACAACTGCATTGAAGAGTCGGTCACGGTCAAAGCGGTTTGGATCCGATGGGCTGCCAAGGGGCCAAGGGGAAATGGAAGATGGAGGTGATCAAACTGGGCCCATGTCCCCACAAGGGGAAAAACTTTGCCCCTGTAGGGAATTTGGCCTCAGCGGTCCCACTATTGAGCCCTCAGCCCTGACTGTTGACTTTGAAGGCCTGTTCCAGCTTCAACATTCTATGAACCTAGTTAGATGCCAATCCTTTATGCTCTGCCCCCAAAACCTTAGACCTATTTGATTTTCCCAGTAATCAAATGTGGTGTCGCATTTTGTAGTATTGATGCCTGAGTAAGAATCATATTGAGGTCTAACCCTTTCATTTAGGATTAAACCAGGGGTGAGGAATTTATGGCCTTAAGGCTGCAGATTCCCCATTCCTGGATTAAACCAAAGCCCATGAAAATCAAGAGAAGGACAGGGAAAGTCAGTTTATAGGATATACTAAAGAGGGAGAAAACCTGGGACTGGAGGGCCATCAAAAAACCACGTGGGAAGAACATCTAAGGCTTTTTCCCAGCTGTCTCTCCCTCCCACCCAATGGCCTCCTTGACTGACCAGGATGCTCTTGGAGATAAGGACCATGGGATTTAAAAGCAAAAGCAATGTTAGAGATCCAGGGGGCTGGAACTATTGCATTGTGTACCCATTGAGCAGTCTGAAACCTAGAGATTGGTGCTCAGAATAATGTTTTTTAAATAAACTGCATACAATTACCAAGACCAATTATTGTACCAAAATGTAGTCAATGAAATATTTTTTAATGAGTTCACAGACTCTGGGTTAACAATCCCTGATCCAGTCCCATTTTACAGAGGAGGAAAGTGAGGCCCAAAGAGATTATTTGCCCATGAAAAGAGCCTCAGCTGCCATCTAATCCAAACCAAGAATGCCCATTAAGACAAGCCTGGCCCCCAGGTTGTTATCACACAAAGCACTCTGCTTACCTGGGACCTGCCCCTTTCCGGTAATTGAGATTAACTTTGATCTGAGGGGAGAAGTCCTTGCTCTCCTTCTGGAAGGCCGACTCCATGGGGGGCAGCTGGTCTCTAGATCCTCTCTCCCCTGTGGCAGCAGCAGCTGATGACCCCCCTTCCTGGTCACCTTCTGTAGTCTCCAGCCGGAAGGCCGGCCCTCTGGCTGGCTCAGGCATCTTGGGGCGGAGGAGGGCACCCTGTCTTATCTCTTCCCGGAGGTTCTCAGGACCTTCCCAAAGGATCGTCTTCAGAAAGAAAGAGATACAGGAAGATTTTGCAAGGCCAGGCAGGAACAGAGAAAGAAACAAATGTTTTACAAGGTCAGGAGTGTGGGCAAAATCAAAGGGTGTCATGAGAAAGCAGGAGAACCAGGGCCAGCTTGCGAGGTGATGATTGGGGGTGGGCAGCTCCACTACAGTGTGGCCATGGAGTCAGGAGGGCCTGGTTCAAGTCCTGCCACACATTCTGGCTGTGTGACCCTGGGCAAACCACTGAACCTCTCTGAGTCTAAAATTCACCAAGCCAAGAGCACAGTTTATGCTATGACCACATGGTAAAAGAAAACCATTCTGAAAAACTTCAGAACTCTGATCATGCCAGAAGACCGACGATGAAACATGCTGCCTACCTCTGAGAGCTGGTAGGTTAACAGGCAGACTGAGACACACCATTCCTCACGTGGCCACTCCGGGGATTTGTTCTGCCTGACTACCTCTATTTGTTACAAGGGTGTTAATCCTTTTTCTTCCTAATGGAGGGAGGAGTAGGAAGGAGAAAATAAGTGTTCAACAATTAAAAAATAAAATAAAGACCATAGGCTGAAATGTTGGGGTTCACTGGTATTAGTAGAGATTTATTTTCCTTATCAGGAATTCCCTATAGCAATGAAATCACAGCTCTGCCCCCTCATGTCTATGTCCATGTCCAGTCCACGTCCAAGTCTCTGTCTAGGTCTACATATATTGCACATCTACACATACACACACTTATATGTGATACATGTATACTACCTGGGTCTTTAGCCTCAATTTTGCTTGGACTAAGGAGAAGAGGGCCAAAGATCTGGGGCCCATGTGGCCTGAGATTGGCCCTGTTGCATCCACCTTTATCCCTGGGGAGGAAGGTGTCCTGAAAGTAGAGCCAAAGACCCCACAGGTCTTTGATCAAGACCTCTGAACCACAATTCCTCGGCCTAAAGCCTGTTATTTTGCAGATAAGGAAACAGCGTCCAAGCATGGGAAATTTCTTTCTCAAAAAGTAGTAGGTAGAAAATGTAAACCTTAAGCATCAGCCCCTGCCTTGGGGCTTTCTGAGATGTGGAGGGTTAGCAATAACTAGTAACTTTTGCTATTCACTTGTTTCAGACTCTTCATGACCCCATTTGAGGTTTTCTTGGCAAAGACACTGGAGTGGTTCGCCGGCTCATTTGACAGAAGAGGAAACTGAGACAAACAAGGTGAAGTGACTTGGCCAGGGTCACACAGCTAGTAAGTATCTGAGGCCAGATTTGAACTCAGGTCTTCCTGAATCCAGGCCCAGCGCTCTATCCACTGTGCCACCTAACTGCCTGTAATTTGTAATGAGTAAAATAATAGTGCAATTTTTTACTAAGACAGGCTAGGTCTAGGAGACTGACCAGTCAGTGGCTATGGTACAAAGGGGAGGCAGGAGGGGCAGGGCAGAGAAACATAATTAACATATTTTGGCCAAAGTCCCAAGACCCACTATAACCCAGTGTGGGGGCAAAGGCTTTGAATTTACTATGGGAAGAGCAGAAAGAAACCATGGATTTGTTTGGAGATTAAAAAAACAAACCAGGAGGAGCTCTGGGGTGCAGTGGATAGGGCTAGAGTCAGGAGGACCCAAGTTCAAATCTGGCCTCAGACACTTACTAGCTGTGTGACCCTGGACAAGTCATTTCACCCTGATTTGCCTCCAAAAATTAAAAGAAACCTAAAGCACGAGGATTTTAACCTAGATTCTATGACTCTGAAGTCAGACCTCTTTCTACTGCAATGTCCTGCTTTGCTCTGCTGTTGAAGAGCTGTGTCTCCTTTGGCAGGAGGACATTGTGTCTGGGCTATGTCCAGTACAGTCAGACATCTCCAAAAAGAGGGCTTCACATTGTAATTTAATTGCATGATAAGCTCTTTTAGTTTGAGCCCCAAATCACACCATTGTCACCATCATCATCATCATCTCAAACATCACATTACCCTGCAGAGGCAGTGACTTGTTGGAAATGGGACTTCTGGGAAAGCTTTATGAAGATTCTGGAATGGGAAGATTTGGGAGAAGGTGTGGGCAAGTCACTGTCCAT
Organism: Petaurus breviceps papuanus; assembly: GCF_028583685.1. Lineage (NCBI taxonomy): Eukaryota > Metazoa > Chordata > Mammalia > Diprotodontia > Petauridae > Petaurus > Petaurus breviceps. Next base: position 15,684,877 of record NW_027185798.1, read on the forward strand.
GAGAACACAGGGTTATGTCCTGGTACTACTTTAAGGATTATAGAGAGGCAGATAATTGACTTTTAAGACAGGAAGACCTGAGTTCGAGTCCTGCTTCTGGCTGCAGGACCCTGGGCAAGTCACTGTCCATGAGAACACAGGGTTATGTCCTGGTACTACTTTAAGGATTATAGAGAGGTAGATAACTGACTTTTAAGACAGGAAGACGTGAGTTCGAGTCCTGATTCTGGCTGCAGGACCCTGGGCAAGTCACTAAGTCTCTCAATGCTCTTGGCAACTCTCAAAGACAATATAGTACAGAAAGTTGCTGACCAGGATAGAGCACCAGCCTGGAGTCAGGAAGACCTGAGTTCAGATATGACACTTACTAGCTGTGTCACCTTGAGTGAGTCACTTACCTCTGCTTGCCTCAACTTCCTAATCTGTAAAATGTGCTGGAGAAGGAAATGGCCAACTACTCCAGGATCTTTGCCAAGAAAACCCCAAGTGGGGTCACAAAGGGTCAGACACAACTGAAATGACTTGAACAACAACAAGCTGACCAGTATTGGTGGAGGGAATTTCTTCACCCAGGAGTTCCCCAAACCATTGAAATGGGTCCAGTCCTTCTCTCTTTAAGATTTTCAAAGCATTTTACATATGTTGCTTCATTTGATCCTCCCAGAAGCCCTGAAAGGTAACAATAAAACTAGCAGAAATCACATGATCATCTCAATAGATGCAGAAAAGGCTTTTGACAAAATACGACATCCATTCCTACTAAAAACATTAGAAAGTATAGGAATAAATGGAACCTTCCTTAAAATAATAGGTAGCATCTATTTAAAGCCATCAGCAAGTATTATATGTAATGGAGAGAAGCTAGAAGCATTTCCCATAAGATCAGGGATGAAACAAGGGTGTCCACTATCACCCCTCTTATTCAATCTGGTACTAGAAATGTTAGCAATAGCAATTAGAGGAGAAAAAGAAATCAAAGGAATCAAATTAGGCAAAGAAGAGACCAAGCTATCACTCTTTGCAGATGACATGATGATATACTTAGAGAATCAAGTAAAAAACTACTTGAGACAATAAATAAATTTGGCAAAGTTTCAGGATATAAAATAAACCCACATAAATCCTCGGCATTCCTATATATTTCCAATGAAATTCAACAGCAAGAGATAGAAAGAGAAATCCCATTTAAAGTTACTGTAGACATTATTAAATATTTGGGAATCTACCTGCCAAAACAAACCCAGGAACTATATGATCACAACTACAAAACACTTTTCACACAAATAAAGTCAGATCTAACTAATTGGAAAAATATCAATTGCTCTTGGCTGGGTCCAGGTAATATAATAAAAATGACAATTTTACCTAAACTAAATTATATATTTAGTGCCATACCAATTAATTTACCAAAAAACTACTTTATAGAACTAGAAAAAAATAGTAACAAAATTCATTTGGAAGAATAAATGGTCCAGAATATCAAGAGAATTAATGAAAAGAAATGCTAGGGAAGGTGGACTAGCTATACCAGATTTCAATCTGTATTATGAAGCTGCAGTCATCAAAGCTACTTGGTACTGGCTGAGGAATAGAGGAGTGGATCAATGGAATAGATTAGGCACACAAGATTCAGAAGTCAGCGACTATAGTAATCTATTGTTTGATAAACCCAAAGACCCCAGTTTTTGGGATAAGAACTCACTATTTGACAAAAACTGCTGGGAAAACTGGAATATAGTATGGCAGAAACTGGGCATAGACCATTATCTAACACTGTATACCAAAATTAAGTCTAAATGGGTGCATGATCTAGGTATAAAGGTTGATACTGTAAGCAGTCTCGGAAAACAAGGAATAGTTTACCTGTCAGATTTGTGGAGAGTGAAAGACTTTATGACTAAACAAGAATTAGAGAACATTATAAAATGTAAAATGGATAATTTTGACTACATGAAATTGAAAAGCTTCTGTACAAACAAGGCCAATGTAACCAAGATTAAGAGGGAGGTGGGAAATTGGGAAAGAATCTTTACAACCTATGTCTCTGACAAAGGACTGATTTCTAAAATATACAGAGAATTGAGTCAAATTTATAAGAATACAAGTCATTCCCCAATTGATAAATGGTCAAAGGATATGAACAGGCAGTTTTCAGAAAAAGAAATTAAAGATATCTATAAGCACATGAAGAAATGCTCTAAATCACTATTGATTAGAGAAATGCAAATCAAAACAACTCTGAGGTACCGCATCTCACCAGTCAGATTGGCTAAGATGACAAAAAAGGAAAATGACAAATGCAGGAGAGGATGTGGGCAAATTGGAACACTAATGCATTGCTGGTGGATTTGTGAACTGATCCAGCCTTTCTGGAGAGCAATCTGGAATTATGCCCAATGGGCTATAAATAATTTCATACCCTTTGACCCAGCAATACCACACAGGGTTATATCCCAAAGAGATCATAGAAATGGGAGAAAGACCCATATGTACAAAAATGTTTATAGCAGCTCTTTTTGTGGTGGCAAAGAATTGGAAACTAAGGGGGTGCCCATCAATTGGAGAATGGCTCAACAAGTTGTGGTATATGCATGTTATGGAATACTATTGTGCTATAAGAAACGAGGAGCAGACAGTCTTCATATTTACCTGGAGAGGCTTAAAAGAACTGATGCTGAGTGAGAAGAGTAGAACCAGGAGAAATTTGTACACAATTACAGACACAACGTATGTGTGATGACCAACTTTGATAGACTGGACTCTTCTCAGCAATGCAGAGACATAAGTCAACTCCAAAAGACTCGTGATGGAGAGAAATATGTGCATCCAGAGAAAGAACTAGAAAGAACTGAGTTTATATCCAGGTGGAAGCAAACTACCTGATCTTTTTCCTTCTCTTATTTGGTTTTATGTCCTCTTTACCATTTTTCATTCCATCTGATACCATCTGTCTTTATAACCTGACTAATGTATAATGTGAAAATATTTACAGATCCTGTACTTGACTGTATGCCACCATGGGTGGGAGGGAAGGGAGGGGGACAAAATGTGAACTCAAGAAATTGTGGAATTGAATCCTGCAAACTAAAAGGAAACAAACACATTAATTTAAAAAAGGGAAAAAAAAAGATTTTCAAAGTATTTTACATATGTTGCTTCATTTGATCCTCCCAGAAGCCCTGAGAGGTAAGTGCTATTCCTATTTTGCAAGTGAGGAAACAGGCTGAGAGAGCTTAAGCACCTTCATCATCTGTCTGTCTGTCTGTCTGTCTGTCTGTCTGTCTGTCTGTCTCTCTCTCTCTCTCTATATATATATATATATATGTCTGTCTGCCTGTCTCTATATATGTCTGTCTCCCTATATATATTTATGTCTGTCTCTCTCTATATATATGTCTCTCTCTACATATATTTCTATCTGTCTATATATATGTCTGTCTCTCTATATATGTATGTATGTCTCTCTACATATATATGTCTATCTGTCTCTCTATATATAGTCTGTCTCTCTCTACATATGTATGTCTATCTGTCTCTCTCTATATATATATATATGTCTGTCTCTATATATATTTATATGTCTGTCTCTCTATATATACATATATCTGTCTCTCTCCCTCTCTATATATGTCTGTCTCTCTCTACATATATATGTCTATCTGTCTATATATATATGTCTGTCTTTCTCTACTTATATATGTCTGTCTCTCTCTACATATGTCTGTATCTATATATATATGTGTGTCTATATATACATATGTCTATCGTCTCTATATATGTCTGTCTGTCTCTGCCTCTCTGTCTCTATATATATACATACATCTATGTGTAGACATATGTATATATTCACGTGTATATACATATATTTGTAGATGTCTGTCTATCTGACTTCCAGTCCAGCTCTCTCTCCACAAGTTAACAGGATAGAGAGTCCACAGTCGCTGACAGCATGAGCCCCCACTAACAGAATGAAGCACAGCCATTGGCACCTCCCTCCCCTTATCACCCGTGTTTTGGCAGCTTCGGTTAGATCATCATTCTGTTGAAGGGACTGTATACTTGCAGAGGCTGTTCATCACCACAGGAAGAAAGAAATCAGTATTTTGTGTCACATTTTTAAAGTTTCTATTTTTAAGCAAAGTTTAGTTGTTAATTTAAAAAATAAGTTTTGGAGTTTTTTTTAGTTTGATGAATAAAAATAATGTCCTGAAAGACTGAGTGCTCATACATTCTTTCCATTGCATCATACCAACTCCTTATAAGGCAAGAAAGCCCCTTCCACATCTGAATCTCTAGTGTGGAGTGGAGTGGGGGGTCAGAGGGATAACCACAGAGACAGTGTGCTCCTGGGTGATACCACTTTCTGGCTCTGTTGGAGCTTTGGGCAGGACTTTCAAGTAATCACAATCATGGCAACAATAGTAAAAATAAGGGTGTTGGCCCACATTAATAAATAGCTCTAAGGTTTGTAGAGTACTGTATAGACTCTGTCCCATCATATTCTAGGGAACATTCACTTTATCTTGTTTATAGGGAAGAAGGTCACAATCCTCTTACTTTGGAGCTGGAGGGGAGAGGGAAGGCTGATTGGGAATCCTATACCAAGGTCCCCTACCCCGATCAGCTTTATTATTGAGTATTTCATAGAACATTCAAGCTTGGAGCTTACCTCACCAGGGCACTGGCTGGAAGGAGCCCTAAATTTGATATCAGAGACCTTGAGTCCTACTCTCAGCTTCCTGGACTAGCCGCTTGACCTTGGACAAATCATTCCCCTCCATTCATACCTCAGTTTCCCCATGTGTACAACAAGAGAGTAAGAACGTGGACTAGATACTCTCCAAATGAGTTCTATATCCTTCCTAGATCCTAAATCGATGTCTTTGTTATACAGATGGGGAATTCCAGCCTAGAGGGGAGTAGGGACTTTGTCTGAGATTAGCTACTTGGGGCCAGAGCCAGGACTAGAACCCAGGGTTCTTTCCACTACATCCCATAACCCCCTTTTCTAGATTTCTCTAGACTCTTTGGAAGACCCTGGCTGAGCAAATTGTGTCATGTGAATGGAGTGGAAAAAAACAGATTTCCCCATACTTTGCCAAAAATGTAAAGGAAATTAGGTTTGATGGAAGGGGATACTTCCTAACCATCAAAGCTGTTCAGAAAAGGACTGGGATGCCTTGGGAAGCGAGGGGCTTTAAGCAAAACTCTGATAACCATTCACAGGAATGTTTTTGAGGGGATTCTGGGCCACTGCACTAGATAGCCTCTGAGGAGCCCCCCTGCTCCAGCCCTGGGCTTCTGTGATTCTGGGAGAATGACAGAGATAAGGAATTCAGAGAATCATGGGAGGATTTTCAAGAATGTATGCAGAGAGAAGCAAACAGAGCCAGAAGGAGATAAATGGTAACTAGGGTAAGGAGGAGCAGCTAGGTCATGCAGTGGCTAGAGTGCTGGTCCTGGAGGCAGGAAGATCCGAGTTCAAATGCAGCTGCATAAACATTTGCTGTCTATGTAACTCTGAGCAAGTCATTTAATCTGTCGGTCTTAGTTTCTTCATCTCTAAAAAGAGGATGATAGGGGCAGCTAGATGATGCTGTGAGTAGAACACAGACCCTGGAGTCAGGAGGACCTGAGTTCAAATCCTGCCTCAGACACTTAACAGTTACTTAGTTGTGTGACCTTGGGCAAATCACTTAACCCCAATTGCCCTGCCTTCCCCCTCCAAAAAGACCAAAAAATAAATTAAAAAAGAGGATGATAGCACATACCTCCCCAGGGTTGTTATAAGGATTAAATGAGTGACCATGGGAAAGTCACTTAACCTCTCTTAGCCTCGATTTTCTCATCTTTAAAATGGGAATACTAACAGCATCTACCTTCCAGATTTGTTGTAAGAAATAAATGGGATAATAATGGTGAAGTTCTTAGTACAGCACCTGGAACATAGGGAATGCTATATGAACATTAGCTATTTCAATAATCACTTATCATTATTAATCTGTATTAATAGCATGTAATGTATAATATCACATAGTATTAATATTACATTATAACAACACAGCATACAAGCCTATCAATATGGTATTATATGTAATATATAATCTATAATATTACTATCATATGGCTTATAATATATTGTTGATATTAATGTATTGATATAATATTACAATGTATGTAATATAATATCATTATTATGTTCTTAATAATCTATTAATAATAATAATCTATTACTCTCTTATGTAAATGAAGAGGACATTGAAAGGAAGCCAGTCTCAGTGTCACTGAAAAGCACCTAACCTGGAGAACAGCAGACCAGATCAGGAGCCGTGGCTTCCTTGTCTTAAAGAGAGGTGGGAGCTCCTGGGGCAGAGTGCTGTGTCCATCTCTAGATAGGGAGGCTGTGGCACGGGAGCTTTTGTTTGGCTGTTTTCCTTTGTTATGAGGGAGAGTTCTGTTTTGGCATGGGCATGTCTAAAAATGATTGTGATGGAAAATAAAAGGAACCAATAAAACAATTTTTAAAATGATCACTTTTCTGGAACCTGTTAATTTTCCACCAGCATCACCAGTTTGGGTAATCACTGTGTCCTTCTGTGGGTAACTCTGGGCAGGCCCTGAAACCTTTGGGGCGATGTCACCAAACAAAGAAAAGTCATTGGCAGGGAGGCAGAGTGGAGAGAGAGAGCCTCTGTGTCAGACAGACCTGGGTTTGAGTCCTGCTTTTGACACTGGTCATATGACCCTGGGGAGGACACGTTATCTCTCAGTGCTCCTGGCACTAAACTATATTAAAATATCTCAAACTCTTTTAAGGGACAGAGCAAACAGCTCTATATAGGGAGAGGATGTCCCTCACCAACAGCTCCCCACATTCTGATGAAATCAAAGGTTTGCTTAAATATATATGTAAATGCATGTGGATATAATGTGTGTGGATATAAACACATGCATGTACAAACACAAACATATATGTACATGTGTGTTATGTGTGTGCGTGCTTGGAAGATGTCATTGTAAGATCTGGAGTCCCCCAAGTTCCCCAACAGACTCTCCAAGGCAAGCTCTGAGGTCCCAGCGTTCCCAGCCTTCACTCTATGGCAAAGCACTGAGCACTAACCATCAGCTTGCCCTGCTTAGCTCTCCTGTCTGGGCCCCTCCATAAGGCCCTACCTAGGGCTCTGTGCCCCACACAAGGGAGCTTCCTGTGTCATATAACGTCACCCTCGGGCAAACTGAAACCACAGTCATCACGAGGGCGGGACAACCAGGCCTTCTGAGGGTAAGGAAGTAGGTTTCTCTGATTCTTGCTCCTAGGCCCCTCTCCCCTACTCAGTTCTGGGATGGCAGGGGCAGTGGGCAGCCTCAGTCTACCAGAAATCAGGGTAAGGAGAGATGGGGCCAGGGAGGGGATGGAAAGTGGCATGAGGACAGGAAGGAAGAGAAGAAAAAAGAAGAGAGGGGGGAGACAGGACCAGGGCAGGGAGGGAGATAGGGGTAGGAAAAGGGAAGGAGAGAGGAATGGAAAAAGGATTTGGGACAGGGATGGGGGCACAGGACAGAGGACAGGGCCCAGAGCTAAGGTGGGGCTAGAGACAAGTGTCAGTAACAGGGGCAGAAGCCAGGGGAGGGACGTGAGCAAGGCAGAGTAGGGGAGCTCCTCTGAGCCCCCAGGGCTCCCTCAGACCTGGGTGGGGCTGCACTCCTCACCCACTTAGAGCCGCTTCCTGGCTGAGGCAGCTGTGACCATGCAGCCTTGATTCATAGCACCTTCCAACGGTAGGCTCCTAAGCCTGAAAGCCATCTTCTGACTGGTTGCCGGAAGGATGGATCCCTTGACAGGCCTACCTGGCCCCTGACCCTCCTCTCCATCTCCTGCTCCCCAGAGCCTCTCTTCCTTCACATCCCCCCTCCCCTCGAACCCCATTTCCCTGACCCAGAGTCCCTCCCTGAATCAGGCTGAGCCCCTCAGGCACCAGCATCCATGGCCCCTCCCGCTGTCCTGCCTCCTCCATTCCGACATCTGCTCTAGCCTCCCCCTTTTCCATCTTTACTCCCTACAAGGAATTCACAGCTGTCTTTAGCAGATCTCACGCCAAACCAGACCCAGTGGGGGCAAAGGGTCCTGAGGTCTGAGAGGACAATATGGAGCCCCGCCCTCCTCCTCCTCCCCGGCCAGAAGCACAAAGAGAGACCCCCTCTCTCTGCTGCCCCATGCCCCTCCACTGCCACCAACACCCATTCATTTGGAGGGCCCTCTGACAGCCCGGACAGGTTCAAAGAAATGGTAAGAGCCTTAGCTACTCACCCCAAAGGATGCTGCCCAGCTGCCTGCCCTGGGCTAGGGATGGGCAGGGAAGGGAGCACTCCTGGATTCTGGGAACAGGTCCCCTTGGCAGGCTCAGGGGGAGCCCTGGCAGGGCTGGAGGGCCAGAGGCTGGGCTGGGCTGCAGGAGATCCTGGTTATCCGGAGAGGGAGTAAGACAGCAAGGAGGAGGGGAGGGAGGGCTGCAGGAAGGAACCTCCTCTAAGGGGTGTGCCCTGTCTCGGTTCCCCCCATAGACTTGTGTGTACACACACACACACACACACACACACACACACACACTGCCCCGCTCAGGCAAGTCTCCTTGGGGTGATAAGGACTTAACTCTCTCCTGCCTGGTCAGCAGATGGACTGATGGGAGCTCCAGAAGCCAGAAGTCAGACCCAGCCAAATGGAAGGAATCAGAGATACCTGGCAGGTGTCCAGCAGGGTCTTGGGACTAAGGTGGCAGACACCAGCACTGCATGCTGGTCTCAGTGCTGGGAGCTTGGGTAATGACTGGGTCAGAGGTGAGTCCTTATGATGCAGGGAAAGAGTCCTGGCCCTGGAACCAGAACAAGTGGGTTCAATCCCCCCCTCTGATGAGTACTTCCTATGTGACTACAGGCAATCCACTAACTTCCCTGGGGCCTCAGTTTCCCCATTTGTAAAATGAAGCTGAACAAGTTGGCTTCCAGCTCCAGATTTATGAATCCCTGCCTGCTGAACTGAGGGATAGCAGGTGGTGCCATTTGGGTTAATTCTCTCTATTCCTCCTGACTTCCTCTGGTCACTGGAGCCAATATCACCCTAGCCTCTGCATTCATCTACTCTCTCCCTCCTTGACCAAAGACACACTTGGGTGTGCCCTAAGGACACACTCAGGGGGTGCTGGAGGGCTGCCTCCTCACAAGGACCTTCATTCCTTGGAAAAGGAAGGCCCATGGTTCAAGCCCAGCCAAGAGTGAGGAGAAGCCTGAGCTAGGAACCTGGAACCCTCCAAGAGTCTGAGAGTACAGCTTGGTATAGTGGGGAGGTGCTGGATTTGGAAACAGAGGACCTCTCTGTGAACGCTAGCTCTCTCACTCACCCTGAAGTGACCACCAGAAATCATACACCAATGCCCCTTAAACCTGCTAGAGGGGACCCCTACTGGGCTCCTTGGAAACCACCTAATAGGCCCCAATAGTAAAGAAATGTTTTACCTGTGTTGCTAGAAACATGCCACAGATTCCCACGGATTCCAAGGTTTTGCTAAGGGATCATGGCTTCGCTTGTTTCAATAGGGACAATACCAATGGCACTGCACCCCCTTAGAAACATGTTCTGTTGCTAGCAACCACATTTTCTATAAAATTATGTCTAACAGAAAGCTCAGGGCTGTTTTTCCTTCTGAGAGGCAGCCACCGGCCAGTTAATAAACACTCCTATCGAATTATCATTGGTTTCACTGTCTTGCTTCCTCCGTTGTCTGTTACAAGTCCAAGTTCCAGCTGGACTGTCCTTCTTGCTCCCTGTACAGAACATCCCATCCCCCACCTCTGCACCTTTGTACCAGTCTTTCCCCCTCATGCCTGAAATGCTCTCCCTACTCACCTCTGCCTCTTGGAAATCCTGGCTGCCCTCAAGTGCTCTCTTGATCCCCTCTGTTACTAGTGTTACTAGTAACTACTCAGACCCCCAAATTACTTTGTAATTAAATTTCATTTACTTATCTGTGTTTCACCTCTATTGAAAGTGGGGATACTTGGAGTTTAGTTGGCATACCCAGCCCCTACATTGGTAAAACCTGGCAAATAGCAGGGTTAATGTTTGTTGGATAAATGGGTGGGGGGGTGCTAGGTAGCGCCATAGTGCATAGAGCGCTGGGCTTGGAAGCCTCATCTTCCTGAGTTCAAATCCAGCCTCAGACACTTACTAAATGAGTGACCCTGAGCAAGTCACTTCACCCTGTTTGCCTCAGTTTCCTCATTTGTCAAATGAGTTGGAGAAAGAAATGGAAAACCAGTCCAGTATCGGACCCAATACTATCCAGAATGAACATGGATGTTGGGTCATAGATGACCCATAGATGGATGGGTCAATGGATGAGTTTGCTCTTGCCCATCCCAGTGCCTCAGTTTCCTTCTCTGTAAGATGAGGTGAGTGGGCTGGAAGACCTCTGACCCCCTTCTCCATGTAATGTTCTATGCCCCTGCTCCTTCCTTGGCTGTGCACATGGTCCTCTCATGCTCCAGGTGGGCTCCAAAACCAATTCCAAAATGGAGCCCTTGGGATAGAGAGTCTCTTCATTCCGTGAGACCATGAGCCTCAGAGCTCACTTGCTTCCTGTTGGGCAGCCACCAGGGAGAAGAGAAACCTCAGCATCCCTCAGGAAGAAACTCTTGAGGTTTCAGTGGGGTTTCCTCAGGCTCCAGACCCACCTCTCTGCTCCCCCTACACAGAACCGAACTGCACCACCGCCCAACAGTCTTATGATATCTCATGCATGATGAGGCACAGTGTGCCATCACCGACGGAAAGCTGGCCCAGGACTTGGACCCAAGACCGGCCTCTAGCGCACACAGGCTGGATGACCGTGGGCACATGTCCAGGGCTGGATGACTGCTCCTCACTGGTCCAGACAACAGGGCCTGACGTGATGCGGCTCTGCCAGTTACAGAGCATGCCTAGCTCTGCCCTGGTGGGGTTGACTCACTGGGAATCCCCTCTACCAGGGAAGTCACAGGTCTAGCTCCTCCCCCACCCCCTAAAATGATGGAGAAGAGGCAGTGTGGTGCAGTGGGCAGGGAGGCCGGGGTCTGAGCCCCACCCCCGTCCTTTACCTTCCCGCCCTCACTCCCTAAGACCCTGGCGTTTGACTTTAAAATTCATCCTAGTGCTAGAGGGAGTTTCTTCCTTGAGATTCCCTCCACTTACTCATGGAAACCCTTTTTTCCTGCCAGCTGAGGCTGTTCAGTCATTTCTGTTGTGTCTGACTCTTTGTGACCCTATTTTCTTGACAGAGATACCAGAGTGGTTTGCCATTTCCTTCTCCAGCTCACTTGACAGATGAGGAAACTGATGCAGACAGGGTGAAGTGACTTGCCCAGGTCACACAGCTGGGAAGTGTCTGAGGCCAAATTTGAACACAGGTCTTCCTGATTCCAGGCCCAGCACTCTGTCCACTGTGCCACCTTGCTGCTCCCCTGCCCAACTATTCATTTATTACTTCATTCAGTTGTTCTTTCCTTCCTTCAACAAGCATTTATTAAGTACCTACTATATACCAAGCAGTGTGCTTGGTGCTGAGGATACAAAAACAAAACAGTTCCTGTCCTGGAGGAGCTTCCATTCTAGAAGGGCAGGCAAACACACACTCACACACATACACATTCACACTTAGGCACACACACAAACACACACACTCACATACACATACTCACACATACACTCACACACAC
>NW_027185798.1:15696634-15716158 GCF_028583685.1 Petaurus breviceps papuanus
TCACACACACTCAGGCACACACTCACTCATACTCAGGCACACATACATACACAAACATATACTCACACACACACATACACGATCACATATACATACTCACACACTCACATACACACACTCAGGCACACACACACTCACTCATACTCAGGCACACATACTCACACACACTCAGGCACACATACATACACAAACACACACTCACACACACACATACACACTCACATACACACTGGACACCAGCCCCCAGGAAAGGCCTCATGATGGACACAGCACCTGACCTAAGCTGGGGAGCCCAGGGGGTTCCCAGGGAGCAGGGGTGAGTGAGGGGAGCTTTGTTCAGTGGGCGGCTCCCAGGGCCCAGGCTCTTGTCCTTTTTTATATCTCATCAGGTACAAGTTTCATTCTGATTGGGGCAGGAAAGAAGGAATTCCCTGTTAGAAGAATTTCAAATGCCATGGAGGAGGCCGAGGCAGCGGGAGCTCTTTTGTGTCTGGGGGCTGTCCCAGCACCCCTGAAATCACATGGATAGGCAGCGGCCTGCCAGCCCAGTCCCTCCCCTCTTATCAGAGCCCACATTCTGGCTGCAGGCAAGTCTACTCAGAACTGTCAGAGAGCAGGATGAGGGGCAGGGAGGCGGGGATGGGCCTGGAACGTGAGTCCCCCACACCACCTGTGGCCCAGTGGTTAGTGCCACCTCAGTCCTAGATGACGCTGTCTGAGCTGTGGGCTTGGCCCCACCATTTGTTTCACTGTCGCACACCAAGGCCCACGGGGACTTTCCATCTGCTGCAGCCAAGACCTCCTCCATATGGGGTTTCTCCCATTAGATTTCGAGCCCTTTGAGAGCAGGGCCTGTCTGCTTTACTATTTGCATGCCTGTCCCTTGGTACAGTGCTTTGCACATAGCAAGGGTTTAATAAATGCTTGTCACTCATCCGTTCATTCATGCATCGCCAGCTAGAGCTCAGTAGAACCCAGTCTGACCTGAACCATAAGGAGGAGTCTGAGGACTTCTTCTCAGTCAGAGGAGGAGCTCTGAGTGTTGGGAGGCAGCCGTGGGAATTTCAGTTCATTAAAAGAATCCTCCTCCCCCTCTGCTCCTCCTCCTCCTCCCTCCTCCTCCCCCTTCCTCCTCCTCCCTCCTCCTCCCCACCCTCCTCCTTCTCTTCCTCCTGCCCCCCTCCTCCTTCCCCCCCCCTCCTCTTCTTCTTTCTGCTCATTCAAGACACATCAGCATAAAATCAAACTAATATAGATTCACAAGAGATAAGGCTGCCTGGGGGCTCGGGGCCAACCCAGGGAGAGAGAACTCCTCTGAGAGTGTTTCTGCATCAAGGACAGCTCTGGAAACTCAAAGTTGGAAGAGACTTCAAGGAATCCCCCAATGCCCTCTGAGGCAGCCCATTCCACCGTACAGCTCAGATTCTTGGGGGAAGAGATTAGTATAGGGGGATATGCTAGTGTGGAAAGTCCCTCCACCAAAGGCAATCTGCCTGCTGCCTTCTTGGGCTAGAAAGTGTTCATCCTTTGCCGATGTTCACAGGATCAAAGCTGGAAGGGCCATTAAAGGTCATCTAGTCCAACCCAGGTCCTCTGTCTCCAGATCCCATGGTACCACGCTCTCTCTGCTGTAGGTCACAGGGTTCAAGAGTCTCAAACAGAGACCTGCAGTGTCTTCATAGCCACTTACAGCTACCTTCCTCCCCAGGGACAGAGGCAAACCAGAGAGGCTGGGTCATCCATCTCCTCTTTTGTCTTCTTCCAAACCTTGCCCTGCCCCATCTCCTGGGGTTCAAGAAGGGCCCTCAGCACGGAGAGCCCTCTCCCTTTGTCATCCCCCTTGTTATACCCCTCTCCCCATGCCTTCCCCCTTCACACTAGCCAAGGACTCACTCAGCTTGGATGATTTACCCTATCATTGCATTCAAAAGTACCCCAATCTGCCCTCCCTCTACACCCTGAAGTCCCTCATCACTCCCATATAACCTTCTCACAGAGCCTTGGGACCCCCATCTGCCCTGAGGCTGCACTTTCTTTTGGGGGTTGTGTGAGCTCCTTGAGAGCAGGGACTGTCTGGATTATTCTGTTTGTATCTCTGAGCACTTGGCACAGAGCTTTGCACGTCATAAATGGTTTTCATTCATTCATGTTGTAAGACTATGCCGTGTGTGTGTGTGTGTGTGTGTGTGTGTGTGTGTGTGGGTGTGTGTGTTGGATTGGATTGGGTGTCTGCTTAAAGTCTGCGATTCCAATGAGAAGATCCAAGGTCACCCAGGTAGGTAGAAGAGCTGAGATTCAAACCCAAGCTTCCTGCCACCAAATCCTTCATTGCTTATTAGCAGATGTGTAATTGGGTCATTGTCTTCTCCCCACACTTGTCAGAGAGCCTCTCCCAACTCAAAGACATGACCAGGGGTTTCCTCCTTTGTAAAGTCCTGGAATGGAGTTGATGTCCCTTCTTGCTTCCATAATCCTTAAAAGATGCCTAGGACTTAGGTTGGCATCCCTTCCCATCTGGAGGACAGGATTCCAGAGGTGTGTGATTGACTATATCATCAGCATGGTTCTGGGGAGGCCTGGCACAGTCAGGCAATCAGGGCATTGCTGGCCATCCAAGAGAATCCGTGTCTAACCTGAGAAAGAGCCCCAGGAGTTCCAGCCCCCTTCCCCCTCAGCCCATTGCTTGGTTCTGGGACGGAGCCATTTGAAGTGACCAGTGGCCTCAGAGAGGGGACATGGAAGGCTTGGTCAGATGACTAATGTGTTCTCTCTCCTCCAGCTGCTCCCTCTGCAGCCCCAGAATAACAGCAGCCTAGTGGGAGAAGTCGAATTTTTAGACCCAAATCCCATGTTTTGCTTCCTCTTGAGGATTTTCCCAGGCTTCAGGCTGGGATTGGCTCCCATTCCCACCCTCCTCTTGACAAGGATGGGACCATAAGCACTTGGCTTCTCTGGGCATCTTCTTATGATAACATCCACAGCAAAGGGGGAAGGGAGAGACACAGGGAGGGAGACATGAACTCTCCGCTCTCCAGGCAGGCAGAAGCAGAGACCGAAACTAGAGCAGAGACATGATCAAAGATAAAGACCTAGGCGAGATGGTCTGGGATGGGGGCCAGCCCTGGGACTGAGACCGAGCCTGGAAGGCAGACAGTTCCTGGGATATCGATTTAGATACCAATCAATCCACAAGCATTTCTGAAGAGCCTACTATGTGTCAAGCACACACTGTGTGGGGAGATGAGGCTACAGAGACAGAAATGAAACCAGGTCCTGCCCTCAAGGAACTTCCAGTCTATGGTGACATAAATAGGGACCTGTGATTTAACTGACATAGGGTACACCCAGGTGAGGAAACTCTTTCTACTAATACAGATTGGCAACTTTTCTGCGGTTTAGGGATGTGCTCAGGGCACTGAGAAGCAGAGTGACTTGTCGGGGTCACACCAGAATGGGTCAGAGGTGAATGTGAATTCAGTTCTTCTTGACTTGGAGACCAGCTCTCTGTCCCCTAAGCCAAACTGCCTCTTTGTAAAATAAATACAAGGTAATTTTGGGGGGGGGGTGGAGGGGAAGGCAAAGGAGCTAGCAGCTGGGG
Source organism: Petaurus breviceps papuanus (assembly GCF_028583685.1). Lineage (NCBI taxonomy): Eukaryota > Metazoa > Chordata > Mammalia > Diprotodontia > Petauridae > Petaurus > Petaurus breviceps. The sequence goes on from NW_027185798.1 coordinate 15,700,233, forward strand.
GGAATCACGAAAGTGTGGAGCCTGGGAAGAGGTCTTTAAGGAAAAGAGGGGCTTGTGGGGGTGGAGGTGAGGAAGGAGAGCGTTCCATGCAGAAGAGACAGCCAGAACAAAGGGATGGGGGACTGTCACATGTGAGGAACAGCAAGAAAGACAGTTTGATTGGACTGTAAAGTATGGGAAAAGAAATGATGGATTGAAAGGGGAGGTCGGGATCATGTTGAGAAGGGATGGAAAAGCAGAACAGAGGAATTTGTGTTTTATCCTACAGGAAATATAGGAAGGTGCTGGAAGTTAGAATGTTGGGGTGACACAGTCAGAGAGAGACAGACACAGAGAGACAGAGAAGGAGATATGGATGGGGGGAAACACAGATTGAGCAGAGACTGGAAGAGACAGAGATGCAGATCAGCTGAGGAAGAGATAAGAGATAGAGATTGGAAGAGACAGAAACATAGGTTGAAACAGAGTCTGAGAGAGAGAGACAGAGAGAGAGAGACAGAGACAAGGCAGACAGAGAGACAGACAGAAACAGAGAGACAGAAAGAGAGAGACAAGACAGAGAGACAGAGACAGAAAGAGAAAGAGAGACAGAAAGAATCTGAGAGAGACAGAGGCACAGACTGGAAAAAAAAGATGGGGAACCTAAGGTAGAGATTGAGGTAGAAGCTTTGACGAAGATGGAGTAGAGAGGTCCCCCTTTACAGCCTGCTGACTTCCTTCAACCCAACTGCATCCTCTGAAAGAAAACACTGCAGCCTCAATCCCAATCTTCCTCAATTTGATTTAATCCCAGTCTACTTCCCCTCAAAGAGTTCCAACATTCAATGGAGGATGCAAGGCCACCCAAGATGGCAGGGGGCAGGTATGAGGATGGGGAGAGGAAAAGGACTGGACAGACCAAGAAAGAATGGGTCCCACAGTATCTCTAGCCTTCAACCTGGTTGGAACTTCAAATGGGCTCCCCAGTGGCCCACAGTCAGGAAAATGATGGAATTTTTTAAAAATTAGAAGCTTAAGCAACTTAATGAAGAAGACACAAGGATATTCCAATCCAAAAATTTTCATTTGCTTTTTCAAATTTATTTTTATTGATACCTTTTGTTGTAGATGTAAAAGATTAAAAAAAAAAAAGGGAAAAAATAAGTTCACCAAAACCCACCAACACCTCCCCACACGGCATCAGACATTCCGGCCAGACTGTTGATTTGTTGGTGAGTTTTGCTGAATTCCCATTCCCTCCCCCCATTTAATTTTTTGCTCTTTGTTCAGAGGGGTGATTCTCAGGGGAAGTGGGGCATATTTTTGATATAAAAACAAAAGGCAGAAATAATGGATTTTTTTTAATATTTCACACCCATAGTCCCCCACCTTTGTAAAGACAAGAAGGAGGTACATTTTCTGTTCTTCTCCAGGGCAAAGCTTGGTCATTATACTTACACAGAGTTCAGTTTCATTTTTTTCCAACAGGCATGTATTCAATGCCCAAGATCTGTGAACTGAGAATGCAAAGTTAAAAACCAGTGCTGGCCCTCAGGGAGCTTATATTCTCCTTGGGAGATACAACTTGAGCATAAAGGATCAAAAGCAGTAGCCTTGCTTCTTATTACAGCTTTATTACATTGAACCCTGAGGGCATTTTGATCTTCTGGACAACTCTAAAAAGTGAACAAATAGGGCTAGACAGAGTCATAGCTTAACCACAAGTCTCCTCCCTCATCCTCATTTCCATGCAATCAAATCAAATTCAAAAGACATCCATTAAGGAAGGCATTGTGTTAGTACACAGAGTTTAGTGGTGGTGGTTTTTTCAAAGGACATGATCACCCCATCAAGAGTTTACAATCTACCTGGGAGAAAGGAGTCAAATCCTTTGCCTAACTTGGAACTCTTGAGGGGAAGGAGAGGGGGAAATCAGGGAGGGCATCATGGAGGTGGTGTAGCCCAAGTTGTCCCTTGAAAGAAGACAAAGCTTCTGAGTGTTGCATTGTTCTAGGACAGGAGTAGTTCCTAGTCTTTGTGGCATCATCTACTCCTTGGGCAGTCTGGCGAAACCTAAAGACACCTCAGAATTGTGTTTCAAAATGAGCAAAATAGGGGCGGCTAAGGTGGCACAGTGAATAGAGCACCGGCCCTGGAGTCAGGAGGACATGAGTTCAAATCTGGCCTCAGACACAACACAAAAACTAGCCATGTGACGTTGGGCAAGTCACTTAATCCCAATTGCCCAACCTTCCCCCCTCCAAAAAACAAAAAGTTTTTTAAAATGAGCAAAATGCATGGGATTATAAAGGAAATCAATTATATTCAAACACAGTTATCGAAATATTTTTTAAAAGGATCCCAGCTTAAGAATCCTAGGTTTAAGCTAGCTGGGGGCAAGACTGTGGGAGGCAGGAGAGGTCCCCAGGGTGAGTACGACTCTGGGAGGGAGAAAAGAATTCTTAGAGGAGTCAGGAGAGCACCAAAGGTAGACTCCCAAGATTTTCTCCAGTCTGCAGAGGTCCAGGCTCTGTGCTAAGGGCAAGGGAAAATCACAGCCCCGGCTCCCAAAGAGCCCACAATGTAATGGGGAAGGCTGGTCTGTGGTTTCTTTAGTGTAGTTCGTTCCAATGCCCATCAAAGAAACTCCCTGGCAGCGCTTGAGTCCCAAAACTGCCTAGGGCACTGAGAGGTGGTTTGCTCGGGGTCATTCTGCCAGCATGTGTCAGGGGCATGAGTTGACCCCAGATCTTCCCAGCTTGAAGGTCAGCACTCTATCCACCACGGGATCGCACCCCATAGAGGCTAGGAATCAAAAGACAAGGGTGCCTGCCCTCAAAGAGCTGACCGTCTGCTAGGATCGGATCAACCATATATATAGCTAAGTAAATCAACAGTACTTGAAAGGGACTCTAACCACCGGGAGGAAGAGAGGTGAATGGGTCTGTGTGCAGGGTGCTCTTATTCTGAGTATGTGTACATGGGTGTGTGGATTGATAGCTGAATCCAGACCCTCCAAGCCAGTTTCCTCTGAAAGGACAGAGCCCCACCAGGCACCTGAAACAGCTGATCTACCAGACAGAGGGAGAGGGCAGGGTCTCATCCTGACAAGGGTCCACAGTTGGTGTGAAGGTAAATGTTTACCAACCATATCTCTGGGGGGAGAAGTGAATGAATACACAAAATACTTTTAAGTTTAATCTGCATAATTAAAATTTTCTCCATGACTTTCTTAAGGTCAATCAATAAAACAATAAACCAAGACCCAATTTGTAGGGTTTGCTGATATCCAAGGTGTACATGTTCATACCGAAAATTTAATGATTGCTTTTCCAAGTTGATCCAAGCTGACTCCTGCACACTCCTGGCTTCCTCCCACGATTCACTGGGAAATGGGTGAGCCAGTTACGGTATGTGAATGATGGAATGTGCTGAGACCAGCTCAAGATATATGATGCAGCATATATTTGGGGACATGACCAAGATGGGTCTTTGCTTTGCTTGACTACGCATATTTGTTACTAGGGTTTTGTTTGGTTTTGTTTTTCCCAGTGGGGGTGGGGTGGGAAGAAGAATAAATAAAAATTTCAAAAACCAAAACCGAGGCTCCCCCTCCCCTGGCTTTCCCCCCTTCCCTTCCTTCACCCCCACTGGAGGCCAGAGCACAGACTATCTTCCTGGAAGTCCTACTTATTCCTGGGGGAGTTGAAGATCCACTCCTACGGCTCATGAAAAGAATCAAAGATGGGAGCCTCCCTCAGAGCAAAAGTGTCTATTTCTGGGTGGTCATGGGACGGGACGTGATGGGAGGAAGTGGCCTCCAAATGTGTATCCGCGGGAGGGCTCTGGATGGCCTTGGACACCCAGAGGATTAGGCCCTAATGTCCTGGAGGGAGTTGTTCCCTAAGAACTTTGGCTGAAAGAATCCTCTGCCAGGGGTAGGGCTGGGGAACAGAAGCAGCATTTCTCAAGACTGGGAGCAGGAAATAAGATATGAAAATGAAAGAGAAAAGCAGGGGAAAGAGATTGGGCAGCCTCTTTCCTCATTCTCTCCCAGACCCTTCCTGCCATCCACTGTGATGCCAAAGTCCTTGGTACTGTCAAGTGGTTCAACATCAGAAACGAATAGAATTTTATTTATATTATATTACTTATTATTTTATAGTATGTTATATTGTATTACATATATTTATATTGTATATTCCTCTCCTATCCATAAGTCTGATAAGTAATATGTTTCATGTTCTTCTCATTTACTTAAGGTATCTCCCTTTATATCTAGGTCATGCATCCATTTTGACCTTATCTTGGTAAGCAGTGTAAGATATTGGTCTATACCGGGTTTCTGCCAGGCTACTTTCCAGTTTTCCCAGCAATTTTTACCAAATAGTGAATTCTTATCCCCAAAGCTTAAATCTTTACATTTATCAATCACAAGGTTACTATAACCAGTTACTACTATGTAGTATATACCCATTCTATGCCACTGATCCACCATTCCATTTCTTAGCCAGTACCAGATTGTTTTGATAATTACTGCCTTATAGAACCATTTAAGATCTGGTTCTGCTAGACCTCCTTCCTTCATACTTTTTTTTTCTTAATTCATTTGGTATTCTTGATTTTTTTGTTCTTCCAAATGAATTTTGCTATTATTTTTTCTAACTCAATAAAATAATTTTTGTCAGTTCAATTGGGATGGCACTGAATAAGTAGATTAGTATAGGTAGAATATTTATTTTTATTATATTGTCTCAGCCCACCCTTGAACCATTAATATTTCTCCAACTATTCAAATCTGGCTTTGTTTGTATAAAAAAATCTTTTATAATTATGTTCATATAGTTCTGGGGTTTGTCTTAGTAGGTAGACTTCTAGGTATTGTCTATGGCTATTTTTTTTGAGGGGGGAAAGCAAGACAATTGGGGTTAAAAGTGACTTGCCCAAGATCACACAGCTAAGTGTGTCAAGTTTCTGAGGTGGGATTTGAACTCAGGTCCTCCTGACTCCAGGGCCAGTTCTCTATTCACTGCACTATCTGGTTGCCTCTTGGCTATTTTTAGTGAAATATCTCTTAATATTTAATATTGGAATTAGATGATCTTTAAATGTTTGGTAGAATTCTCTTGTAAATCCATCTGATCCTGATGCTTTTTTCTTAGGAAGTTCATTTATGGACAGTCCAATTTATTTATTTATTCATTCATTCATTCATTCATTTATTTATTTACTTACTTATTTATTTATTTATTTTGCCTTTTGGAGGGCAATTGGGGTTAAGTAACTTGCCCAGGGTTACATGGCCGGTTTTGTGTGTGTGTGTGTGGGGGGGGGGGGTGTTAAGTGTCTGAGGCCAGAACCGAACGCGGGCCCTCCTGACTCCGGGGCTGGCGCTTTACTCACTGTGCCACCTAGCCACCCTAATTTATTTTTTTAAAATAGGTTTATGTAGATATTCTATTTCTTCTTCTATTAATCTGGGTAGTTTATATTTTTGTAAGCATTCTTCCATTTAATTTAAATTCTTAAACTTATTGGCACATAAGTGGGCAAAATAACCCCTAATAATTGCTTTAATTTCATCTTCATTAGTGCTGTGTTCACCCTTTTCATTTTTTATACTTGTGATTTGGTTTTCTTCTCTTTTTTTAAAACCATTAAATGATTAACCAATGGTTTATATATTTCATTGTTGTTGTTGTTTTATAAAAGCAGCTCCTACTTTTGTCTGCTAATTTAATGGTTTTCTTACATTCAATTTATCAATCTTCCCTTTAGTTGTCAGCATTTCCCATTTAGTGTTTAGTTGGGGATTTCTTTTTTAAGCTTTTTTTTTTAATTGCAGCTCCAGTTCATTAATCTGCTCTTTATTTTATTGATGAAAGTATTTGAAGAAGGTAGGTGGAGCAGTGCCAGACTTGGAGTCAAGAAGACCTGAGTTCAAATCTAGCCTTTACTAGCTCTGTGACAAGTAACTTCACCCTGTTTGCCTCAGTTTCCTCATCTGTCAAATGATCTAGAGAAGTAAATGGCAAACCACTCCAGAATCTTTGTCAAGAAAGCCCCAAATGGGATCACAAAGAGTCCAACACAATTAAAAATGACAGAAGAAGAAGAAAAAGAAGGAGAAGAAGGAGGAGAAGGAGAAGAGGAAGAAGAAATATTTAAAGAAATAAAATTTCCCCTGATTACTACTTTTGCTGCATCCCATAAATTTTGGTACATTGTCTTATTATTACCATTCTCTTTAATAAAATTATTTATTGTTTCTGTGGTTTGTAATTGAATCATTCGTCTTTAAGATTAAGTCTCCAATTAATTCTTAATCTCTGTTTCCATGGTCCTTTGTTAAATGTAATTTTATTGCATTATGATTGGAAAAGGATGAATTAAATATTTTTGTTTCTCTGCATTTGACTATAAGGTTTTTATGGCCTCATATGTGGTCAGTTTTTGTAAAGGTGCTGTGTGCCACTGAATATTTTAGCTTTAACTTTGTTTGAGATCATGATTGCTACCCCTGTTTTTTTTGTATGTCAACTGAAGCATGATAAGTTCTATGCCAGCCTTTTATTTTTACTCTATGTGAGTCTTTCATGTTTAAACATGTTTCTTGTAAACAACATGTTGTCAGTTTCTGCATTTGGATACATCTTGCTATCTGTTTCTGTTTTATAGGTGAGTTCTTTCCATTCACATTCAAAATTATAATTATTAATTATGTATTTCCCTCCATCCTATTTTTCCTCACAGCTTATCCTTCTCTCTCTCTTTTGCCTGTGTTCCTCCAGGGACCATCTCCTAATCTATATCTTGCCACTGGACCCGGATGGCTCTGGAGGAGAGAGTGAGGCTGGTGACCTTGCACAGCCCTCCCTCACTTAAATCCAATTTACTTACAAGTCTTTAACTTTTGGGTTCTTCCAATGTGCTATGATCCAAGGTCAGGTGTGGTTCCTCCGGCAAACACCTTGGTTTATGAGTGACCTCAAGTACTCCTTTCCACCCCTGAACTTTGGCCGGGGTTTCCTGCTTAACACCACAAACACTCTCACTCCCAACACACCACCAACCTCCCTTCTCCAGCAGCAGCAAGCGGCAATTCATCCCTCTGCCCTAGAATTGAAACTAGGGACTCTATTCTCCTGCAGTGACCACAATTAGTCCTCTACATCCCAGAACCATAAGCAGAGCCCTGTGCCTCTATAATTCTTACCAGTGTGTGCTTGCAGGACTGCATCAGGTCAAACTGCCTGGGCTCCATCTATTGTCTCTCCTTGCTCCCCCCTCCTCACCACCCCACTTCCCCTGATCAGTCACCCAACCCCCACCACTGTCTGCAGGGCAAAAGCTGCCCCCAAGGCTTGTGTTTGTTGACTCAGAGGCTCCTATCCAGCCCACCACTCCGAAAGTCAGATCTTTCCTGATGTCCTTTCTTAGGCTGGACAGCTGCTTTGCCTTGACTTTTTACTATTTCTGCCACTCTAAAATCCAATTTGAGGCATTATTTTAAATCATTTGGAGAGCTAAGTAATTTCATGCCTTATTCTGCCACCTTCTCACGATCTTTTTTTTAATGCCAAGCATTTATTAAGTGCCTACTGTATGCCAGGCACTATGCTGAGTCCTGGAAAAAAAAGGCAAAAAAAACCCCACAACTGTCCTTCCCTCAGGGACTTTACATCTTAATGGGGAACTACATTCTAATGAGAGATTACATTCTAATTTACAAACATGAAATCATGGACAGAAGAGAGGAAAGGAATCTTTTGAGTTATAGAAGCAAAACCAATCTATATCAGTAAAGAGAATTTCATCACTATGGAGTTCTCTACAGCAGAGGCTTCAAACTCTCCACCCACCTGAATGCACCTGAACCAGATTAAAATGTAATAGGGAAATGTTTAACAAAAACAATGAAAAATACAACAGAGATAATGTTAATTTGTAGTTTTCTAAGTCAGGAATCTGTTTCTATTTGAGTCTGATACCCTGCACCAAGGAAATCACAGGTCGAGACCCCAACCAACCATTCCCCCTGTGCCTCGCAACTTCTCCAAAAAACAAACAGGTAGTACTAACAGAAATACCAAGCTAATATAAACTTTTCTGCAGAAGCAAGCTTTGGAGATCCACATATGTAAAGTCATCTTTGCTTTGTTTTGAGAGCTAGCCGGGGTGCAGTAAACATTGCAAAGGACTTAGAAGAAAGAGATCTGAGTTTGAGTTCTGAATCTTCCATTAACCTGGCTCTGGGACCTTGTGGGTCTTTTAACATCTGGAAAATTAAGGGTGGAGGGATGGGAGGTGGAGCAGCGGAAAGGTGTCCGATGCTCTTCGACATTCCTTTAGACTTTCTAATGTCATGCCTATTTCAGACCATGAGGGAAATTTAAAAACAAAAACTTGTAAAGGGAATGAATTTATTTCCAAATGCTTGTTAAGGAAAAAATATTTAATGACTATATTGTTTTATATAACATTAACAGATTCTCTGAGGAACACAGTTAGCAGTTCTGAATCCAATCAATTGTAACATTGCCTAACCCACATCTCTCCAAGAGCATGAGGACACAAGAAGTCTAGGTAAACCAAACCAATATCAGGCTATTAACACTGGCAAAAAAAGGGGGGGAGCGGGGTAAATAGGGGCGGCTAGGTGGCACAGTGAGTAGAGCACCAACCCTGGAGTCAGGAGGACCTGGGTTTGGATCTAGCCTCAGACACTTCACACACACCCACAAAAACTAGCCATGTGACCTTGGGCAAGTCACTTAACCCCAATTGCCCTCCCCTCTCCCCTCCAAAACAGAAAAAGCAAAAAAAAGGTGGGGTGAAATTAAGTTAGTCTCTCTTGATTTGTTCCTGATGAAGTCGTGCTGGTTCTTCATAGTCACCACTTCCCTTTCCAAATACTCAAAAACCATCCCTTCAAATGTCATTTTGGTCTAGACCTTTGAATCTAATGTCAAAGGGAACTTCTATAAGGAAATTACCATATACTGAGGCACGTAATCACCCATTAGATAGTCAGTAAGTTTAGGCATCCACATTGATTGTTTTATACAGTTTCCCTTTTCTTTCTCATATAAATAGTTTATTTATATGTGTCTTCAGAAATTCATTCTTCCCATACATAAAAAAATACATTTATATATTTTGTAATTGTGAAAAAAAAAGGAAACAAAGTTGATGCCAATAAGATAAGGAATAGCCAAACAAATTATGGTACAGGAATGTAATAGAATATTAACATAAAAAATGATGGAAGACATTTCTGGCTATGGTCAAGGTGGGAATTTGTTTTATTTGTTAAATATAATATAATAATATATATAATATAATATAATATAATAATATAATAAATAATATTTGTTAAAAGGTTGTTGGTGATTTGGTTTTGGTTTTGGTTTTCAAATGAGGCAAGTAAGATAGGAGAAAAAAGAGTAAACAATAGGGTTGCCAAAGAAAAAGAAGAAAAGAAAAGAGAGTCATAGTAGAGAACAGAAAGGACAGAAGGAATCACAAACAAACTGGACAACTTTAAAAGTTTCAATATATTGATTTTATTATGTAATTTAAAAGAAAAGCAAACTGATCACTCTCAATATTTGCAATTTTATGTACAATCCTCTTTTTCTATTCTATTATGCTTATTCGGTATTAAGTTCAGAATTAAAAATTTTCCACAGGAAAAAAAAGGAACCAAAGAAGAATTCAGAGAAGCATGAGATGATGTATATGAACTGATTCAAAAATAAACAGAAACAAGAAAAAACAATAAACAGAATGACTATACCAATGAAAATATTGGTTAGTTTCACTGAACTGCTGCTTTATTTTTTTCTCTTTAAAAAATGCATTGTTCTTACTAGCTGTGTGACCTTGAGTGAGTCACTTAACCTTAATTGCCTTGGCCTTCCCTCCCTCCAAAAAAAGCAAAGAAAAAAAATTCATTGTTACAAAGGATGGCCCTCTGGATAGAGAAGGGTGGTACATTTGAAAATGACATGAAAATAAGATGAAATATATTGATAAATATTCAAAACAAATAATTTTATTCTTGAGAGTTCCCCTCAAGGCATTCCTCTTGAGTTGACAACCTTGTAGTATTTTAAGAGATAGAATCCTATCCATCTGTCCTTTCTCTGAATCTTTTATTTATTTTCAGTAAATCTGGTGTCAGTCTATCCTGGCTCTCCTTTCACTTTCTATCATAGACTAAGTATTAATGGTAATAATAATGATAATAACTTTTATATAGTGCTTACTTTGTATCAGATGGGGAAGCTAGGTGGTACACTGGATAAAGTACCAGTCCAGAGGCAGGAAGACTCATCTTTGTGAGTTCAAATATGGCCTCAGACACTTGCTAGCTGTGTGACCCTGAACAAGTCACTTCATTCTGTTTACCTCAGTTTCCTTGTCTGTCAAATGATCTGGAGAAGGAAATGGCAAACCACCCCAGTATCTTTGCCAAGAAAACTCCACAAGTAACAGCCAGATACAATTCAACAACCACAAAATGTGTCAAGCACTTCACAAATATTATCTCATTTGATCCTACAACAGCCCTGGGAGGTAGATGCAATTATTACCTCCATTTCATAACAAAAAGAAAAACAAAAATAGGCAAACAGAAGGTAAGTGACTTGCCTAAAGTCACACAGCTACTAAGTGTCTGAGGCAGGATTTGAACTCAGATCTCCCTGAGTCCAGGACCAGTGCTTTATCCACTGCACAACCTGGTTCCTCTATTTCTATTTTCATCTCCTTTTCAGTTAGTTCTTCTCTATTGGTCAGAATCATATCCAGAAGAAGATCTTCCATGGTTTTTACTTCCACTTTTTGGAGAATGAAATTAGCTTTAAGGCAAGTCAAGAGTCTATTCCCAGGGCAGCTAAATGGTGCAGTGAATAGAGCACTGGCCCTGGAGTCAGGAGGACCTGAGTTCAAATCTGGCCTCAGATACTTAACACAAAAACTAGCCGTGTGACCTTGGGCAAGTCACTTAACCCCAATTGCCCTCCAAAAAAAAAAGCGTTTATTAGCCAATGGGCAGCTAGGTGGTACAGTGGTTGGAGCACCGACTGTCCCTAAGGTCAGGAGGATCTGAAAGGTTCAAATCCAGCCTCAGACACTTCTAAGCTGTGTGACCCTGGGCAAGTCACTTAACCCTGATTATCTCCAAAATAAAAGAATCTTACCAGCTGCCCTTGAGCTCCAGCAGATGGACAGGGGGTGGATATTCTCTATTCACTACTACAAACTGCTTCTAGAGATGCTAGGTTCTAGACAAGTTCCTCCTTGGTTAAGTTCCTCTGATGGGGTGTTTTGCTACTGAAAATCGTGGTTCTGGGGAAGACTTTTGAGAGTTTCTCAGATAACAAGGAGATCAAATCAATCAATACTTAAGGAAATTAAATCAGGCTGTACCCTGGAAGGTCAAATACTGAAACTGAGGCTTAAATACTTTGGCTATAATAATGACAAGACAGGACTCACTGGAAAAGATACTGATGTTGGGAAAGGTTGAAGGCAAAAAGGAAAGGGGATGGCAGAGAATGAGAAGACTACAAAGTGTCATGTGAACAATGAACATAAGCTTGGACAGACTTTGGGAAGCAGTGGAGAACAGAAGGGCCTGGTGTACTATGGTCCATGATGACAGGAAGAGTCAGAAATGACTAAATGACTGAAGAACAACAAATCATGACAATATCACTTATTTCTGAAGAACTTCTACTGACTTTTCACTCACATTTATGTTTTCTTAATATGAAATGCTACTGAAAAAAATATTGCATCAAATATCTTTAATAAAGGCCTTTTAATGAACATTTAAATGGGACTGAAACAAAATATATAAGACCCAGAGCCATTCTACGATGTATATGAACAGACAGTTCTCAAAAGAATTACAAACTATAAAAAAACTATTTGAGAAGTTGCCTAAAATCACTAATGATAAGACAAATGCAAATTTTAAAAAGACACTCTGAGGTTTCACTGTGAACCCAGCAAAAATGCAAAGATGAGACAAGAAGGGAAGAGTCAGTGCTGGAGGGAGGACTGCAACCATTCTGGAATGAATTTGGAATTATGCTAAAAAAGATGAAAATGAGCCATATCATTGATGTGTGGATTACATGGCCAGGCACATACACCAAGGAGGTCTAACAAAATATTCATAGGAACACTTTGTGTGGTAGCAAAGATTTGGAAGCAAACGAAATGCCTGTCAATTGTTTGGTTGTTTCAGACTCTTCATCACCCCATTTTGGGGTTTTCTTGGCAGAGAATGGAAGAGTGGTTTGCCATTTCCTTCTCCAGGTCATTTTATGGATGAGGAAACTGAGACAAACGGGGTGAAGTGACTTGCCCAGGGTCACACAGCTTAGTTATTATCTGAGGCCAGATTTGAACTCTGGAAGATGAGTCTTAGTCTTACTTACTCTAAGTCCAGCACTCTAAGCACTATAGCACCCCTCAGCTGCCCTGTCTGCCAATTAGGGAAAGGCTAAAAAAGTCGTGGTACATGAATGTAATGGACCATTATACCACTGTAAGAAATGGTGATTATAATGAATTCAGAGAACCATGGGAAGATGAGTATGAATCGAAGTAAAGGGAAAGTAAGCAGAACCAGAGGGACAATGGATAATAATCCTGGAAAGATGGGTTGAAGCATCCTAAGAACTTTAAGGGCCAGAGAGAGGAATTTGATTCTGATCCTAAAGGGAAGAGAGAAGCACTGGGGGGTTAGTGAACAGGGCAGTCCCATTGCCAGACCTGCAGTTTATGAATATCGCTTGGGCAGATGCTTGGGATGGATTGTGCAGGAAAGAGATATTAGCAGCAGTGTGAAGAATGGACTTCTCCAATGGAAGGGGAGAGTAGAGGCAGGGAGATCTGCAATGCTCTAAGTGAGAGTTGATAAGGGTTTGAAACAAGGTTGTGGTGGAGAGAAGGGAAGGCACTACAGCCATCCAGGCTAGAGGGAATGAGAGCCTGAACTAGGGCAATGGCTGCGGGAGAGGAGAGAAGGGCACGAGAGCAGATGTCATGGAAAATGTACAAGCCTTGGCAGCTATCTGGACACGTGGGGTAAGGGAGGATGAGTCATCAAGCATGACTTTGAGATTACAAGCCTGCCTGTCTGAAAGGATGGTGGTGCTCTTGGAAATGGAGAAGGGCCGAAAAGGGCAAATTCTGGAGAGAAACGATAATATTATTATCCATGATTTATAGAGGCGGAACCTGAGACAAACAAAGGTTAAATGACTTGCCTGGGTTCACACAGTTAGTAAGTGTCTGAAGCAGGATTTGAACTCAGGGCTTCCTGACTTCAGCCCCAGCCCCCTAATATATGGGCTACCTGGCTGCTTATGGATAATGACCTGTGTTCTAGACAGGCCAAATTTTAGATGTCTATGGAATATCTAGTTGTGAGAGGCAGTGGATGAGACGGTGGAGAGAGTTCAGGAGAGAAACTAGGAAAGTATATCCATATCCATGAATCATAGGGATGATAATTAAATCTATGAAAGCTAATGAGGAGAGAGAGACAGAGAGACAGAAAGAGAGAGAGAAGGAGGAAGAGGGATGAGAGAGAGGGGGAGGAAGATGGATAAGAGAGGGGGGAGGAAGGGGGGAGAGAGAGAGGGAGAGAGAGACAGAGAGAAGAGGGAGAGAGAGAGGGGGAGAGAGGGGGGAGGAGGGGAGGGGGGGGGGGAAGGAGGGAAAGAGTGGGAGAGGGAAACAGACAGACTATATTATCCAGGAAGAGAAGATGGTCAGCAAAATCAAATACAGCAGAGAGGTCAAGAAGGCTAAAGATTCAGAAAAGGTCATTGCACTTGGCAGCTAAGAGATCACTGGTAAATGCAGAGGGAGCCGTTTCAGGTGTGTGATGAGGCAGATTGCAGGGTTGAGGAGTAAGAGAGGAGGAAGTGGAGTCAGAGAGTGTAGACAATTTTTCCTAAGACTTGTCTGTGCAAGGGAGGAGGGATGGACGATGGCGGCTGAAGAGAGAATACAGTCACGAGGGTCTCTGCAGTATTATCCATGGCCCAGAGAGGGCCCCTCCTTCCCACAAGGGGCCCCAGCACTGGGCTCAGGAGGACCCAGGGCCAATACTGGGAGAGGCTGATCTCTGAAAGACAGGGTCAGGCTTTGTTCCTCCCTTACACTTTCTGGATAGCCTTTGGGTCACAGGGTCATTCATTGAGATCTGGAAGAGTCCTTAGGGACAATTCATTTTACCAATGAGGCACAGACAGCTTATGTGACTTGCCATGAGTGACAACATTAGTAACTAAGACAGGATTTGAACTCAGATCTCCCTGACTCTGAGTCCAGTGCCTGGTCCAGTATACCAACATAGGGTCTCTATTAAAAGGGATTAATAGGCTCCCCTTCTAGATGTTTGCTCCCTATGTAAAGCAGCAGATGTCAGGTATATAATAACTATTCATTTCCTTCACCACAAAAGCAGTGCTTAAAACACGAAAGTCTGATAAACCCACATGAACAAACACTTAAAATATGAAATAAAAATCCATCATTCCTATTATACGCCCCAGGAGGTAGGAAGGGCTCTAGGGGGATCTGTGGGATGGCTGAACAGACTTCCCATTCGCCTCAGTCTGTACTAAGTAGCAGTTCCAGCAAGGAGCAGGCCTTCTGAGCAGACTGGGCCTGACCCATCCTTCAAGTGGCTGCCATCTCAGGCAGGGTGCGATAGTAAGGATCACTTCCCACTGGGCAACCAGCACACAGCTCAAGAACTCTGGGTCTCTCAAACTTAGGATGAGAGATAGAGGCTGAGAATGGCCACTTCTCTGGGTCATTGTTCAGTGACCTGTGTTTAGGGAAAGAAACACAAAGAAGATATTAAAAAAAATTTTAAATAGTCTATTTTCTCCCTCCTTTCTCTAGTTTCCCTGTCCCTCTCCTTTTCTTCTTCCTTTCCCCTTCTTTCCTTCCGTCTTTACTTCCTTCTCTTTCTTCCTTCCTTTCCTTCTTTCTTTTTTCCATGCTCCTTCCCTCTCATCTTCCCTTCCTCCTTTCTTCTTCCTTCCTTTCTCCCTTCTTCCCTTTCTTCCTTCCTTCTTTCTTTTTTCCATACTCCTTCCTTCCTATCTTTCCTTCCTCCTTCCTCCCTTTTTACTTCCTTTGCTTCCTTCTCTTCCTTCCTTTCCTTCTTTTTTCCATGCTCCTTCCCTCCCATCTTCCCTTCCTCCTTTCTTCTTCCTTCCTTTCTCCCTTCTTCCCTTTCTGCCTTCCTTCTTTCTTTTTTCCATACTCCTTCCTTCTTATCTTTCCTTCCTCCTTCCTCCCTTTTTCCTTCCTTTGCTTCCTTCTCTTTCTTCCTTTTTGCCTTCTCTTTCTTTTTCCATACTCCCTACCATCTTCCCTTCCTCCTTCCTTCTTTCCTTCCTTCCCCCCTTTTCTTCCTTCTTTCCATCTCCTTCCCTTTCACTGAACAAGCATTTATTAAGTATTTATCATGTATCAGACACTATGGGTACAAAGACAAACACTGAGTTGGTCCCTGACTCCAAGGAGCTTATATCTCCTGGGGAGGAAAACAGCATCAACCAATCAGTCGGTTCATCAATAAGCATTTATTGGGCATCTACAATGTCCCAGAGGCAGCTTAAATTTAAATTTAAAATTAAAATGATAAATAAACATTCTAATAACTGGAGAAATTAGGGAAGACTTCGTTCAGGAGATGCCGTGGGAGCGGGGTATTGAAGGAAGTGGGGGACTGCATAGGCAGAGGTCTGGATTCGGGGAGTGCATTCCAGGCATAGGGACAAAGATGGGGGGAGATGGAACATCCTGTACAACAACAGTAAGTAACCAACTTGCCTGGAACGCTGCATGTGGAAAGGGGAGGGATGTGCCTGTAATCAGCTGAAAAGATAAGCTGGAGCCTC
>NW_027185798.1:15716168-15726790 GCF_028583685.1 Petaurus breviceps papuanus
CTTTTGTAGACTGAGCTGCTTTGATGACTGTGAGGACTTGGGGGAGGATCCCTTGGGCATCCTGGCTGGTATATGAGACAAGGAGGGCGATGAATCTGCACTATTCTATTGAGTAGGGAGCAAAATGAGGCCCCCTTGGAGGGAGGGAAGAATAGGAAAGATTTATTTTCTTTTTTTGTTGTTGTTGTTTTTGGAGGCAGTTGGGGTTAAGTGACTTGCCCAAGGTCACAAGGCTAGTTTTTGTGTTAAGTGTCTGAGGCTGGATTTGAACTCAGGTCCTCCTGACTCCAGGGCCGGTGCTCTATTCACTATTCACTCTATTCACCTAGCTGCCCCTCAGATTTATTTTCAAGATGGGAACACTAAAGAGAAACTTTGCACTTCCCCTTCTCTTTTTCTCTACCTTTTAGTAAAAAGAGAATTGGGACAAGGAGGTATCACAGTAGTAACCAGAGTATTGCACTGGAGCCAGGATGATCTGCATTCAAATCCTGCCTCACACACTTACTAACTATGGCAAGTCACTTACCCTTGGTGCCTCAGCTTCCTTATCTGTAAAATGAGGAAACTGGACTTTATGGCCTCTGAAATCCCTTCCAGGTTCAAATCTATGATCTTTTGTCAATGGTGCAGTACATAGAATGCTGGGCCTGGAGTCAGGAAGATCTGAGTTCAAATCTGACCTCAGACAGTTCCTAGCTGTGTGACCCTGGGCAAGTCACTCAAGCCTGTTGAGTTTCTTCATCTGTCAAATGAGCTGGAAAAGGAAATGGCAAAACCACTCCGGTATCTCTGCCAAGAAAACCTCCAATGGGGTTGTGAAGAGTCAGATAGGACTGAAAATGACTGAACAACAATGACTTGGGGCAGCGTACCCAGGTCCCAGCCCAGGCACGGCCCCAGCTTGCTGTGTGTCTTTAGGCTCTGAAGCTCCTTCTGTCTCTGGGGTTCTGAGAACAGCTGACGTGTACAGGGTTTGCAGAGTTCTTGACAGTCATTCATGATCTCCTAACAGCGTGGGAAGTAGATGCTACTACTGCTGCCATTTTCCAGATGAGGAAACTGAGGCTCAGAGAGGTCATGTGACTTGCTCAGGGGTCACAGAGCTAGGAAGTGTAGGGGGTGGGATTCATAGGAAACTTTCCAAGGCTCAGCCCAGATCCATGTCCTGGGTCACCCGCTGCCTCCTGCACTTGCAGAAGGGGCAGAGACCTGTAGCCACCTGCAGAATAGGTTGGGGGAGGAGAGTCTGGGCTGAAATGCAGGGCAGACTTTAAAAAGGAAAGAAAATACATTATTTAAAGTGCATGAGGTCAGTTCTCAACAAAGTCATACAAGAAGGAATAAGCTACAACTGCGGAGGGTCCCTGCAGAGCCAAAAGGCTCTCTCCATTAGAAGAGACTGGGCACTTTGTGGCTTTGCAGAGATGAGCCAGAGAAGGCTGGGGGAGGGGAGGAGCTGAACGGGGAATAGAGCACAGGGGCGGGGGAGGGCGGGGGGGGGGTGGAAGGGCAGCAAGAGGGGAGGGAGCCGGGAAGGGAGCAGCAGCACCTCTCCAGGGGGGCTCCCACTGCGCGAGTAAGACACCTGGAGTTGTGTCCTCCATCATTTTCCTCTTGTAAAAAAGTTTTCTCAAAAGTTACAAATGTTTACAGATTGTCCTTCCTCCATGACAGATTCCTTGTAACAAAGTAAAACAATTAAGCAGAACTAACAATACAGTCAATATAGTGACCTCATCGGGAAATGTGTGACTTTGCATATATGCACCACCCTCCCACCTCTACATTTTTTATCACTTTTAGAAAAATTAACAAAATACACATTCTTCCTCTAAATTCCCACCCTACTGGAAAAAAAGAAAAAAGAAAAAGAAATTACTTGCAACAAATATGCTTAGCCAATGCAAATCAGTTTCTTCATTAGCAATATGCCTCCCGATAAAATAAATATATATAATATACACACATCTGTATGCATATGTATTGTATATATGTATGTATACAGGGTGCAGAATTACATATAGGGTATAAACACATCTTTATGCATATGTATTGTATATATGTATGTATACAGGGTGCAGGATTATATATAGGATATACACACATATTCTATATTCTATAACATGTATAATTATCACACACACATATATCTCATTCTGTGTGTATATATTCATACATATATGTATGATATATCCATATATATGTAAATATAAAACTATGTCCCCTAAGCCCGTCACCCATCTTATGAGGAGGTGGATTTGCCCTCAGTCCCCCAGAATCATGGATGCTCCTTGTGCTGGTTATGGCGCTTACAGCTTTCCAAAGTGTTCTTAATGTGTCCTGAATCTGCTCATTTCTTTTCTTCATCAGTTTATGAGTCTTAAAGTTGTTCATTTCTGGAATAGTGATGTTAGTGATATACATTGTCCTTGTAGCCTAATAGCATTCCATTACATTCATAAGGTACAACGTATTCAGCCATTCCTCAATTGATGGGCATTCCTTTAATTTCCAGTTTTCTTTTTCTTTTTTGTAAACCACAAGAGGAGCTACTATAATTTTTTTTTGTACATATAGTACCTTTCCTATTTCTTTAGTCTCTTGGGAGTATTGACATAGCAATGATATAGCTGAGTCAAAGGGCATACACTGTTTAGTAATTGTTTTGTGAATAATTCCTCGTTGCTTTCTGAAGTGGTTATGACCATTCACAGGTCCACCAACAATGTGTCAGTATTCCTGTTTTTCCACAGCCCCTCCACTTTCCTTTTCTTTGTCATCTTTGCTGTCTGAGATGGACTCTCAGAGCTATTATAATTTACATTTCTTTCATTGGTAGTGATTTAGAGCATTTCTTTCATATATCTATTGACAACCTGGGTTTCTTCCCTTGAGAGCTGCCTGGTCATATCCTTAGACCATTTACCAATTGGCTAATGGTTCTAATTCTTATAAATTTGAATTCAATCCTAATATGTCTTAGAATGAAACCTTTATCAGAGAAATTTACTGCCAAGATTTCCCTCCCCCATTGTTTCTCTTTTCATCTTAACTTTATCAGATTTATTTGTGCAAAAACCTTTTGATTTTATGAAATCAAAATCATCCATTTCATTTTCTATGATTCTCTTTATCCCTTGTCTGGTTATGAACTTTTCTTCTATCCATAAATGAAATAGGAATTTTTTTTCCACATTTCTCTAATTTGTTTATGTTGTGACCATTTCTATTTAGGTCACATACTCACTGGGAGTTTATTCTGGTACAGGGTATAAGGTGTCAGTCTAAATCTAATATCTTCCCTACTGCTGTCCAGTTTTCCCAGCATTTTTATTCTAGTAGCTGTGTTCATTAAACATTAGGTCACTAGAAACATTTGCCTCTGTATGCTGTGTATTAATCTCTGCTCCACAGAGACATCTCTCTGTTTTTGAACTGGTACGAAATTGTGTTGAGAATGACGGATTGCTTCCATAGGATTGTTTGAGATCTGGCCCTGCTGAGCCCTGTCTGGGCTCCCACTTCTTTTCATTATTCCTCTTGAGATTCTCGACCTTTTTGCCTCCATATAAATTGGATTGCTTTGTCTAATTCTGTAAAGCAATCCTTTAAGCAGTTTCATTGGCATGGCATCAAATAAGTGAATTAATTTAATCAGTGTTGTCACTTTAGTTATATTGACTGCTCCTCCTGGCTTTGCAGGGAGGCAGAAGGAAAAGAAAGGGCTTTGGAGTCAGAGAACCTGTGTTCAAATTCTCCCTCTAACAATCCCTGTCCTCATCCCTCAGACTAACCATGGAACCCCTGTGGTTTCAGTTTCCTCATCTGTAAAATGATGGGATTTGGCCAATATATATCTTCCCAGATCCTTCTAGTTGTAGTGACATGAGGATGGGGTCTTCTCTTGGGCCTTTGATCCCTCTGAGATAACCTCCATTCTTCAATAGTCCTATACCTCTAGCCTTTAAGAAGAAGGGCCTCTCCAATCCAGGGGCTTCTCTTCTCTTGTTCCATAAACCTGAATGCACCAGAGTGAGGCAGCGAGGGGGTACAGTGGACAGGGTGCTGGGTCTAGAAGACCAAAGTTCAAATTCTGTCTTGGACTACTTGTGTGACCTTAGACAAGTCACTTAACCTCTGGTTGCCTCAGTTTCCTCACCTGTAAAATGGACATAATAATAGCACCTACTTCAGAGAGTTGTGGTGAACACCAAATGATCTCACAAATAACACACATAGAATGATTTACAGATGTTAAAGCACTATATTATTGTTAGCTAGTATTGCTGATCTATGACTTGTAAGTGGCATGGTGTATAGAGAGTGAGTTTTAGACCCGGGAAGACCCATGTTCAAAGTCTTGCCTCAGACACTTACTAGGAGTGCGATCATGGGCAAATAGTCTCCTTATCTGTAAAATGGGGTCAATAACAGTACCCACCTCACAGTGTTATGGTGAGGATCAATGAGATAATATATGTATAAAGTACTTTGCATACCTCAAATCCTCTATTAGTATTTGTTATTATTATTACATAAATATGTTACTATGTATATAGGGACTTGGAGTTTGGGGTTTGGGGAGACTTTCAGTTTCATTGATAAAGAGAATTCCCAACAAAAGGAAACTCCATCTATCAATACTGATTGCCAATTTTTCTGCAGTTGTCTAAGGCAGTGAGAGGTTAGGTGACTTGCTCAGGGTCACACAGTCAGGATGTGTCAGATGTTATTACAAGCAAATCCTTCCACTCCCGTCCTACCCAAAAGATTCATCATGGCAGTGTGCATGACCCTGAGACCTCAAAAAGGATGCCAATGGAGACTGAGTTCTGATGGGTCTTTCTGAGATGGAAAAGCTTTGAGCATGGTTCAACAACAGACAGGCTATCTATCATTCAAGGACCAGCCTCACTAAGTTTGGGGAAGCTCATTAACAGGGTGGCCAGAGCATGTTTTGGGTTGGGTTTTGTTTAATTTTTTGCCAATTTTCAAAGATCATTTGAGAGGTAACATGGCATAGTGGAAATCATGCAGGGTTTGCATTTAGAGGACCTGGACTTGAATCCATTAGCTCTCCTACCTGTACGAGCTTGGGTAATTCACTTCATCCCTATGGGCCTGTTTGCTCATCTGTAAAATGAGGGAGCTCACTTGATGGCTCTCTGGTTTTGTCCCTTAGAGGAATAAATTCAGTTCATTTACTCCAACCCTGTTTTTGCTGATATAGAAACAGACCTAGAAAGGCAAAAACACTTGTCCGAGGTCACATAGCTGGGTAGCGACAAAATTCCATCTGCAGCCTGTCTCTTGACCCCCAGTCCACGGCTCTGTTTACTGGGGCAGTGGTCAGTAATGTACAGCGAAAAGAGTGGTGGGTTTGAAGTCAGAAGACGGTCACACTCCCAGCTTCAACAAGTTACATAACCTATCTGAATCTCCGAAAATGAGGGAAGTGGACAAGATACCCTCTGAAGGTCCCTTGGATTAGGGGCTCCTTGAGGTCAGGGGCCATTTCCACCTTTCTTCATATCCCTAGTGGTTAGCACAGTGCCTAACACACAGTAGGCACTTAATAAATGCTTTTGATGTGAACCACCCAGCTCATCTAGGATCCTATGATTAATTATGAACATCAGCTGTTCTACAACAAGGCAGGGTAGGGGAGATCTCCATAGTACTTTATGCTTCTCTAGTTTATATTATAACTATTTGTGTCTATGCTTACCCCTCAGGGAGGTCCAAGAGAGCAGGAATTATTCATTCACAGTCCCACAATGCCTACCACAGCCCAGAAAATATAAAAACAACTAACTGATGGCAAAGGTTCTTAGGTTTAGTATTCAAAATGCATTGTGGGAATAAAGATGGTGTGATGTCTACATGTTATCAAGTAGAAGTTATCTTTCAAATGGCTCCTAGTCCTGATGGATGTTAGAGTGGGAGGGGGCTTGAGGGTAGTTTCCAGAAATGGGCATCCTTGAGGGTTAGGGGTGGGAGAGGGGAAAAATTAGAATAAGCACATATAGCATTTAAAGATATGCAAGATTATATATGTGTATGTATATACACATATATACATGTAGCATGTTATGTATGAATAAGCTATGTGTTTATATATACATGTGCATGTAAAATTTCATTTGATCTTCACAACATCCCTGTAAGGTAGGTATTATTATTATTATTTCTGTTTTATAGTTGAGGAAACTGAGGTTGAGAAAGACTAGATGACCTTTCCAGGGTCACATAGCTAGTGTCTGAGGACAGATTTGAACTCAGGTCTTCCTGACTCCAGGCAATATGTATCTGTTTTCTCCTGACAGAATTTGTAAACTCCTTACAAGGAGGGACAGTTTCTTTGGTGTTTGCATCCAAAGCTCTTGGTCTGCTGCCAAGCACACATGTTGATTGATGGACTGATTACAGAGAATTCATGGATCTTTCCAGAATCAGAGGACCTGAATTTGAGGTCTATAAGCGGAGTGGGGTGCAAGAGTTGTTGGGAATGGGACAAATGAGGAGTCCTGCCACCTCTCTGTGCTATAACATGGGGCTTAGTGAATTTTTGGTGGGACCATACTGCCACCCAGCGGATGCCTCTATTCCTCACAGTCAGGCTGATCACTAATAACCACGCCAGACTTTTTTCATATTTTGCTTCATCCCTTTGCGACTCAGTTAACAGTATTTTCCCCTCTTCCCTAACTCCATGCTTCTTCCCCCTCAACCCCTCACCTCCAAAGTATCTACCCGCTTCACTCATCTTTAGACTGGCCCTTGAGTTTTGCTACCCCAGTGTACCAACTTAGTGACACCAACTTAGACCAGAATTCCTTGGACAGTACATTAGGAAATATCAGAAGACTGTTCTAAATTCTATTTAAGAGGAAAATCAACAGTTTCATCTAGTTGAACCTCAATGGTTCACAACCTAACCTAAGTCCAAGATAAGATACCTAGAGATCGTGATTTGTTGCAGTAGTTGTGGGGCATTAGTGTGTAATCCCAACCAGTGTTTTCAGTAAAATTCCTTATTAAATAAGGGTTGATGAATAGGAATTCATAATAGAATCTGTCAGGTAAAAAGCAATGGTTTGTGGTCCTCTAGAAAGGCAGACTACATGTTTAAAATGTTAAGCTACCTCAGATGGCTTCAAGTTGCTGTAATACAGAAACACACACCCACACCTTCCTTCAAGGCTCAATTAAACATCACCACCTATAGCTTAAAAAATAGGTTGGATGGGGGGAGGAATAACATTTCTGCCTTTTACTACATTTTTTTTTTTGTCACATACCCCAATGAGTGCTGTAACCTCGCCTAGCTTATATTTTACAAACATTTTCCTTTTAATTTTACTTTACAGGCATTAAGGAACTGCTTAGTTCTCTTCTACCCTAGGACCTAATGGTGTTTCTTTTTTTTAAACACCAATTTATGGTAATAGTCATAAAATGCTGTTGAGAGAGAGGACCACACCTACAGAAGAGGCACACAAAATATACAGGGATCTCCGATTTAACGAAAACAGCACTAGATATACCCAGAAACTTAATAACTCACATGAATGTCCTGCAAGTTAGGAACCAGAGCTGAGACCTTCACTTCAATTACATGCCACCACTGGCTTTAGAGAGGGGTTTTAAATTAAACTGAACATCTTAACTGAACATCAAAGGAGCTACTGATTAATAATGGACTTGACCCCTGCAGAGGCCATTCACTGACACTATTTAATGTGCCACAACAGCTCCAACTAGATTGCAATGTTTAAGTCTTACTTCCCTTAACTTCTAGCGTTGTACAGTAAGGTGCTCAATAAAATTTCTGTAAGTTCAGTTACCTCCAATTGTTAGTGAAAATCACTAATACACTGCTTCTTATTTCAAGTTTTAGACCTTGAAAAAAATCTGGACACTTTTAAGTATGAAATATAGCCAGATGAGGTCTAATGGAAACATGTATGGTAGCCTGAAAAGAAAAGTGACCCAGTGGAATGACCTTAATAGGGAGTGAGGACCTAGCCCTACACCCCAGCTCTAAGTTAGATAAGCCAGTTTCTCTGGGCTTCAACTGTGTCATCTGGAAAACAAAGGAATGGGACTAGGTGACCTTTAAAGTGCCTTAAGATTTTGTCACCAATGCCCAATTTACAATGGAGAGTTTTAATCATTTCTCAAGCATTAGTACAAATTATTAAAAAAAAAAAAAAACACCACCACCCAATTGCCAGAAATTGGAGATTATCCTGAGTCTCTGTATTCACCTTAATGCCCCTTCTCTAGTTAAGATTTCCATGGTAGAAGGGCGACTAGGTGGCACAGTGAATAGAGCACCAGCCCTGGAGTCATGAGGACCTTCGTTCAAAACACTTATTAGCTGTGTGACCTTGAGCAAGTCACTTAACCCCAATTGCCATACCTCCTCCCTCTTAAAAAAAAATATTTCCATAGTACCAGGAACTTCCCAACACATTAAACACCTTCTAACGTAATCTTATTCAGGGTCACAAAAGCAGTGTCAGTTATGACTTGACTTGGGTCTTCTAGCTCCAAAGCCAGCTCTCTACACCACCACATTACACTACCTTTCAACAGGCAGAAAGGTATTAAAAAAAAAAAAAATTGGCCAGTTTTGGGGCTATTCAGGACTCCCTTAAAGTGAGGAAAATTAGGCCTAAGAGGAGTGATTTAAGCCAAAGCAGCAAAGCCAAGATCTAAACACGTTTGGACTCAAATACTGTACCAGAAGCTGATGAGAATAGGAAAAGAAACCACCCACCTAAAAAATCTAATACTTAGAAAAGCTACTAGGGAGAAAGACTTCTTTAGGAAAAAAAAAAAAAGCTTAATACCTAACTGAAAGATTACAGAATACTGGTGTGAATGTAGATTTAAAACTAGACTGTAACAACACAAATCTCCCAAGAGCCTCAGGTTTCAAACCTTTTCACTCAAGCCCCTACTTACTTCAAAACAAACTTGGCCAGCAATCCCAGAGACAAACTTCAATGGAACTTTAAGCCATTCATATTTCCACATCATAGAAAAACAGGAAAATAGGAAACACCTATTTCTTCTCATTTTCCTCTTAACACAGTGTCATGAAACCCAGCTCCCAATGAAGGCATGAACTCCACACATGTAGCAAGCCAAGTATTCAAACACTCCCTAAAAAGAATCTGACACAGGAAAGACCCACCATTCATGAAACATGAATTTGTTGCCTTTTTGGCTTGAGAAACTTAACTGCAACTGCAAAGGGACATCCTAGTTCTGAGGGAATTCCTTACCCCGCCCCCTCCCCAAACCCAGTGACCCTCTGCTAATAACCTATTTACATCATACCAAGTAGTTCTACACTAATTTCAAGCCAGCAAATCACTCGTCACTGCTGAACTGATGGCAGATACTATTTAAAGGATCGGGAAATATCTAAAAAGATTCCTTGGGATCAGACAATATAACATTGTCCGGCCACTCTAGGAAGCTAGATAAGTGTACCCCACTTTCCATCCCTCCACCCCCCCCAAAGGTTTGGGTATCCCATTTCTCATCTAGAAAACTAGCTGGATGCAATTAGACTTTCACATCCAACTTAAGTCAGCCCTTGGCAGAGTACACTTTCTGGAGTCAGAATACCCTTCAACACCCAGCTCTTTTTAGTATTTCTATGACCTTCAACCAAGTTGCTAACCCTTGCCAAAGGGATCGGACTAGATTCTCAGGTCACTTTCAGCTATGAACAGAGTACCATTGGCAGTCTTCAGGATAATTAAAGTGATTTAAGGGCGCAGAACCTGGCAACTACCAGTCTGGGACTGGTAGTTGTTTCCTTTGGTCACTTTACCATGGGCAAGTAAGCAAGTTGAGGAACAAGCAGACACCTGCCTGGACAGGAAATGTTGGGCAACACCAGTGGTCAAGAGATAGGGGGCCTGCCAAAATTTACACTTTCAAGGTTTAATGTAATTCGTCTAATGGTTATTTTCTTGTTAAAAAATAAAAAAAGTTTAAAAAACGTTTAAAAAAAAAAGAAAAAATGCAAAGACTATTTGTCCAGGCACCTGAAATCTAGAAAATCGTGGGGGTTCAAACCCAGTCTCCCACAGTAGCAAAAACCCTTGCCCAATTCAGCTTCCTCATTTGTGACCCTAACCCAAGCTTGATGATCAAATACGTGATTGCAAACCTTAAGTACTACATAAATTATGCTACCTTGTTACCCATGCTGAAAATATTATGTAATTTTGTGGGAATTTTAAACCTGAATAAACACATAGAAACTGCTTCAGTGGTTCACACTATTTTGAGGATCACAGCCTCAAACCCAAAGTAAATTTACTCTACATTGACACACAATAACCCGTTTTAATTTGGAAAAATTAACAGTAAGACCAAAACAGAATCAAAATCAATGTGCAACAAAAACCTTTATTAGCATTTGGCTCAGCTGTTACTGAACCTGATCATTTCAAAACTTATATTAAGACTTCAAAGAGCTAATAAGTGCAAAATGATGCTAGCATTGGCAATTTATGCTTTCACAACAAAGTCAACAATTAACATCCACCCCTGAGACGCAGGACCAGATGGAGAGTGGATTCTTTCTGGAT
>NW_027185798.1:15726800-15741679 GCF_028583685.1 Petaurus breviceps papuanus
TCTAGGGTGATGGTCTTGCCAGTCAGGGTCTTCACAAAGATCTGCATTGTGATCTATAAATAAACATAGTATCATTAACAGCTACTCTCCAACTTAACAGCTGGTTTTCTCAGCTCATACCCTGCTTCGATCTTACTTTTTAACAGCAAACTCCCCCCACCTAGTCATGCTGCCTTGGGTCTTGGCCTCTATTTTCTTATACTCACATTCTTTACAATGTGAACTCAAAGGAGATTAAAGATTAGGTATTTGAACTAACTGAAACACTGGTCTTTTTTTCTTCCCCCTTCCAAGCTGCCAAGGAATCCCTAATCAAGAAAACCAACACAACCCAGCAACTACTTCTATCTCTGAAACGTTTCCTTACTGGTTTTCTATTCTAAGTAACTCGAGTTTCCTGAATTTCTACAAACCATATAATGAATTCAGAACAGAATTCAGCGCTCCCTAAACTGAGGGTGGTGACAGAAGCAGAGCTCAGTTCACAAGGGCAAAAGGAATATTGTTTTCTCAACAGGGAGGGCAAGTCTGTGGGGCCTTAGAGGCTCCCAATACCCAGACCTCGGACGAGTCACTCCTCCCCACTCGGAGGCCAAGCTTCCCCAAACGTTAACAAACCTCCCCAAACACAAGCTTCACAAACCCCACGGCTTGGCAAGAACAAACGCAACAAAACCAGCGCTACTTTGTTTCCTAATAGTCTTCCGGGTTAAAAAATAAAGTCCCGAGCCCCCGCTTCCGGTAGAAGGGCTAATCTCGCGAGACCCCGGAAGCTCCAATGGCGGCGCAAACCCAACGAGACTTGGGCCACGTCCCTCCCCCTCCCCCACGAGCGGCCCAACAAACTTCCCGGTGCCGTAGGCAAACTTAGGGCCAAGTCTGAGGCCCTTGGCCACCCGGAGCGAGCCGGGGCAAAGCCCGCGGTAGGGGCAAAACCCCCACCCCAGCCCCTCCTGTCGCCCGTGACTCAGCGCTTCTAAGCCTGAGAACATTCTCGCCATGGGGCCTCAACGTTCACTAACTTTCCCCCTTTAGAGGCCTCAACACCGGCGGCCCCGGCTATCTCGTCTCTCCCAAAACCCGAGGACTGAACCCCTCCCGGCAACGCCTAGGACCCAAGACTCACCACGCTGTAAAAACCCGAAAGTAGCAGACTCGAAGAAGGTTGCGTTCGATTATGCGCTGGCCACAGCCCGCAGCTCGCTATTTATGCAACGTCCAAGGACGCGTCACCTGCGCGCAGGCGCGGTGTGCGTGCGCGGACAAAAGTAGTTCCGTCCCCGCCTCCTCAGGAATCCGGTACGGTGAGATATCTGTCCACACCCCGCCCGCCCTGGCGCCAGACTGGCGAGTGACGGAGGCCCCTCCCGCCCCTCCTCGCCTCCTTAGATGGTGTTGAAACTCAAAGGGCGGATGGATTCGGAAAGAGGGGCCGGCGGCCCTTTGCAGAAAAGTCTGGAAGCTTCGCCACAGCTGTGGAATGGCGGCGAAGGGTGGGTGGGGGAGAGGGCTCAGAGGGAGGCCGCTCATTGGCCAGCGCGGCGGGGCAGTGCCAGCAGGCCTCCCTTGTTGCTGGGGCTCTCTAGAACCTGGTGGAAGGCGCTGACGTGGGGGGGGGGGGGGGGGGGGGGGGGGGGGGGGGGCGCCGGGGGGGGGGGGGGGGGGGGGGGGGGGGGGGGGGGGGGGGGGGGGGGGGGGGGGGGGGGGGGGGGGGGGGGGGGGGGGGGGGGGGGGGGGGGGTAGGGGAGCGCCCTAGTGCGCATGCTCAGGGAGGAGTAAGGGGTTAGAAGAGAAACCGGTCTGAGAGGGGCGAAGGGAAAGCGAGGGGGTGGGGGTCGAAAAGAGGGGTCTCGCAATCTGGGAAAAATGATCATTTTACCAACCAGTCCTTCCCAAGAGTTTTCAGAGCCTTATCGGCCCCAGCGGGGGAGGCCGGGCTGGGTGGGGGAGGGGAGCTCGCGGGGCGTTACCTGTTTACTGGCCCTCCCGGGGCGTCTCACCCCCAACCCCAGTCACGCGATTTGAATTTATTTTCAAATGTGTGTTAGGACTTTGGGCGAGGTCCACGACCTCCTTGTGCCCCGGCCATGATAAACTAACCTGGCCTGAGCTCTGCCTGCGAGCGAGGGAGGCGAGGGGAAGGGAGCGGGCCTGAGGCCTAGTGCCCTTCCCCCACCCCGCCTAGCCCAAAGGGTCCGCCTAGGCCCCGCCCTCCCCGTTAACAGAGGGAGAAACTGAGCCCCCACTTTGGCCTTCTGGTATTTTGCCCCCCAGGTGGAATGACGGGCCCCCGAAAGCCGAAATGGGGGGGGCGGGGGAGTATACACGCAAGCCCCCGAGGGCAGGGGCCGAGGTCACTAACGCATTAACCCCCAGGCCTCATCGGGTCCTTCTGCTTCTGTCCCGGGTCTACTGTGTGCCAGGCGTGGGGAAGGGGAAACCAAGTCAGCCCAGGCGGGGACGTGGAGGGGCTAGGGAAAGGGCCCTGCGAGGTGAAGTCAGAGGGCAGGCCCGAGAGGAAGGAGGGGGCGAAAGCGGTGAAGGGGGTAGGGGGAGCCAGAGGCAGCGGGACCCCCTGCTGTGCTCGTGACCTTGCCGCTGCCGCGTCTGGCCATTTTTAAAGTCTTCGGCAAATGGCCTCAAGAATGGGGAACCCTGGAGTCCGTGACCGAAGTCCTGGGGCGCGGGGGGTGACGTGGCTTCCATTGGAGAGTCTGGCCAGGAAGCAGGCTCAGGAGCCTTGGGTGGCCCCCTCCCCAGGGTCGGCGGAGAGAGGCCGGCGATGCCCCTAGAGGAGGGCAGAGGAAGGGGCAGGCCCCGTCAGGATGGCTGCCCTGTGACCTTTTTGGCCCCCACCCGTCCCACCAGGGAACGTGCGCAGCGTGGCAGTCGCTAGTCTGGGCCGGGCCTCGGCCTTCCAGGCTCCGGGGAGGTGCAGGCTCAGGATGAGTAAGCAGGAATGCTTGTGTTGGGGGGGAGGGGACTTGAGGTTTACAGGCTTCAGTTCATGTTTACACCACTTACACCCAACCGAGAGCCTCCCCCAACTGCGCAGGGATCGGACAGAATGTATTTCCTTGTTCAGTCTTTCTGATATTTCCGTGGACTAACCATTCCTCCTAGGCTTAAAAAGAAGGTACAGGATAGGCGCCTATATAGGATGTTAGAGCTGCAAGGAGCCTTGTGTATCAGAAACAGCACATGAGCAGCGCACAAAAGTGCTGTTACGTATGTGTATCTGAGTGACTCCAGAATCTTCTTGTAAACCCTTTTTTTTTTTAAGTTTAAATCACAATTTAGTGTTCTTTAATTATTAAATTCTTAATTATTCAGTACCTTAAATTATTAAATTCTCCTGTTGTATTTTTTGTAACCAAGTTTAATCTCGGCTGATTCACTTGTGACACTGTTGAAATTGGCTTTCTGTACTTAGAAAGGTGTCAGCAACTGCTATAATAAAGAACATTCTTTACATTTATCTCTCAAGTCATTTTGTGTTACATAATGGGGGAGTGGAAATTGATCAAGTATAAATATTTTCTCATGGATTTTTAAATTTGTGTAGTAAAAATTTTCTTCTAACATCTGCTTCTAGAGAGGATCGGTAAAGTATGACAGGTATGGCCATTTAGGTCATCTGGAGAATAGGAATTCATTATTCAACTGAGTCTGATTACTTAACATTTGTTATTGGAGTGATCTTCCTTCTCATCTCCACCTCCTGCCTTCCCTGGCTTCCTTGAAACCTCACCTTTTTCCAGAAAGCCTTTCCCATCCCCTCTTAATTGTGATTTAAACTTTTTTTAGTAGGTTTTCAAGAGGATTCTATAGTCACTGTGATACACACGTGTAGCCGAGTTTCAAACTTCGTTTTTGGCCATTGTTCATAATGCTGTTTCCTCTGACATCCTACACAGATACAGGACTTCCTCTCATTTCCAGTGTATCCTCATATTTGTTTGCCTGTTGTCTTCTCCATGAGTTTGTGAGCCCTTTGAGGGCAAAGGTTGTCTTTTGCTTATTTTTATATCCCCAGCATTTAGAACCTAGTAGGCGCTTAATAAATGTTTATTTTTTTGTTCTGTATGTTGGATTTTTTTTGGGATTTTTTTGTTTTGTATATTGGAATGTTTGCATTTAAATCCATTCTTAATGAATAAAATTCTTAATGAAAAAAGATGTTGATTTACAAAAGAGGTGGAATTAAATTATCTATAAATAAATTATAAATATAAATAAGAGTGGGTAACAACCTCCACTTCTCTCTTCTGAGGGTGTTATTGAATGGAAAGAACTGCTTTTCTAAGAGATTATTTTCAGCTAAGTTATTTGGGTCAGCCAAAGAAGATAAAAGTAGTGACTTGCCTCACGGTAGTTTAACTTAAGGCCCTTTGGCAAGCACATGTAATTAGTTTCATATTGAATAATTGACCTGAAATTAGAGTTCACAGTTAAAACTAGTGGTTACCAAAAAATTAATAAGCTGGGAGGGGAGAAGGGGGAGAGAGGAATCTAATGCAAAAATCTAACTCATTTTACAAATTTTAGATATAAGATCCAGGAGTTGACCTAGAATCATTAAAATCTACAACTGGAAGTAACTTTAGATTCATTTGCCAATTTGCCACACTCCTTTGCAGGAATTCTCTCTAAACCATGCCTGACAGAGTCTAGCCTTTGCTCAGTAACCAGGGGAACCCATTCTATTGTAGGACAGCTCCACAGGGAAGCTAAAATATGCCTCCCAGTAACTTCATCTATGGAATACATGTAATTCTTATTCATTTATAAAATTTAAACTTTTCTAGTAGGCAGATTTTTTAAAAGAATGAATATGTTTCTGGATCAACATACAGTATATGCAGATGTAAGCTGATAGCTAGATTCCCCTAAATAGATATAACTAAATCCCCATAAGCTTAAGTGACATACACAAATGGGATAAAACCTAGATTAGGCCCCAAAAGAGAATCTTACAGAGGTCTTGGCTGTTAATTAACAAGGTTTAAAACTTTTTGTTGTTGTTGCTTGACTTAACATTCATGTCTGAACACATTTCTATGTCCACTGAGTCATGCACACTGAGTGATGGGGACTGGCTCTGATCCAAAGCTCATGACTTGTGATTTCACAAGTGATTCTAGCATTTGCCAGAAACTCAGTTAGAGTCAAGTTAGAACACAGCTTCCTTGGATAATGTTTCACAAAACTAGGTCATCTTGTAATGTGACATAGAAAACTACTTTCCAAAAGGAGGATATTATGTGAGTCTACATGATTATATGGTGAAATATGAGGCACTTTTGTAGGGTAGGGCAGGTAATTTATTTGTGCCTATTCAGCCACAAGTGAAAGTCTTAGCAGCAAAATGGTTTTTTATAGGACCTTGTAAATAAGGCTTTGTGACCACTCTTGATTTTAAAAATGAAAAAAGTATAAATATAGTTTTATATTTTGTTTAGTTGAAAGAACCACCTTGTGACAGCTTTAGGAAAGGGCCAAGCAAAAGAAAAGATATTCCTCTACACTACTAATGCATCACCTTAGGCAATACCTTTAAAAATAGTGTAATGATAATAGTAACTTTTATGAAGTCTTTAGAATTTACAAAATGCTTGTTAAAGTGCTTAATATATATCATCCCATTTAATTCTCACTATACCTCCAATAAAGTAGGTAGACTAGGTTTTATGTTCCCTATTTTACTGAGGCTGAGACTAAAACTCATAAAAGCTAGGGACCTTTAATACAGCTAGGCTTCAAGATGCCCAGCCAAGCCTCAGCTTTGGATCCTTCCCACCATTACTTGCATTTGTGCCTATGTATGTGCTGCTGAACAGAGGTGGAGAAAATCACACAACTGTATTGAGTTCATTAGAAATTTATGTTACATGACCCCAATTGGGCCTTCACTGCTGCCAGGCAATCCTGCTATACCTCCTTTATCAACTCACTCTCCCATTCTCCACGGTCAGTGGTAATTCCAAAACCTCCCAGGACTCCTCCTCTTCCCTCTCTCTCAGCTGAGATCTTTGACTTGTATTTTACAGAAAAAAATTTAGGCCATTCTCTGTGAACTCCTTCTCTCTTATTCCTTACATCCTGTCACTCAGATGCCTTTTGCTGCTGTCCTTCACCCCATGATGAAGTGCCCTTATCATTTACCAAGGCTAACTCTTCTACTTCTTCAAGGAATCTCATTCCATGCTTTCTCCTCTAGCAGACTGCCCCCTCTGTCATGCCCACTATGTTGCCTGTTTTCAATCTCTCCCTCTCTCCTGGCTCATTTCCTGCTGCCTACAAATATGCCCATGTCTCCTCCATCCTGAAAAAATCCCCAAACAAACCCCACTTGATCCTTCTATCCCCACTCTCATATTTCTTCCGCCCTTTGTAGCAAAACTCTTCAAAAAGGCCATAGGTACCTCCATTTTTCTCTCTTCTTAACCCCTTATAATTCAGTTTTATCTATTCCAACTTCTGACCTCCTTGGCTTCCCTTAAGTCTCAACTAAAATCCTACCTTCTCCAAGTGGCCTTCCCCAGTCCCCTTAATTCCAGTGCCTTCCTTCTGTTAATTATTTCCTCTTTATCCTGTGTGCAGGTTGCTTTGTATATACTTAACTACATATTATCTCCTCCATCAGATTGCAAGCTTCTTGAGGGCAGGCACTGTCTTTTGTTTCTTTTTGTTTTCCCGGCACTTAGCAGTTTTTGGCCCATAGTGAGTACATAATAATGATTGATTGATTGATTGATCAAGGCATCTCTTGAAAAGGAATTTATCCTGATATGTTAAGTGATTTTATTAGCTACCTCTAGGACAGGAGTGGGGAACCTTCGATCTCAAGGCCACATGTGGCCTTCTAGGTCCTTGGGTTTGGCCTTTTGACAGACTCCAAATTTTACAGAACAAATTCTTTTATTAAGGGGATTTGTTCCGTGAAGTTTGTACTCAGTCAGAAGGCTCACAGAGGACCTACAGGGCCACATATGACCTGGAGACCACAGGCTCCCCACCCCTGCTTTAGCAGGTTCGATTTAAGCAGTGTTTAATTTCCAGTATCCTATTTATCATATCACCTTTATAGAGTTTCCTCTTAATTTTTTTTTAACAACAGTAGGATTTAGAAGTAGGACTTCATGATTGGAAGTTTGATACTTCAAGATTTAATGACAGGGAATTTAAAACGAAGCAAAATTTAGCATTATACATAATAAGCCTTATAGTCAAACTGGTATTTTTTTGTACAGAGATTTTTACATCCTAGAGACCTTATATTTAGAAAATGAGAATGTTTACAAAATCACCTGAAACTTTTCGCAAATTTGTAACTATTTCTTTTCAGATAATGATCAAGATGGGGGACAGCCCTGGTCAAGAGACACACTTCTAGCTACCTTAAGTTTTCTTTTTCTCCCTACATTTCCTTACCAATCAGTTCTAAACACTGTTTTAGATTTGAAAACAATCGTCCATTAATAGCATCTTTACATTATCTGCTATGGAGGTAAACTCCAAAACCCACTTAATTTGAAGAAATTATAGGACACAATAATTTTTGGCCAATAACTTACACTTTTGTGCAAGTAGACCAGTTGAAAAAGTCCCTACTGCCATTGAATAGAATAGTAAAGAACCTTTGTACCAATTTTCACAAAAATAGACTTTGAAAGTCAGGAAGTTACCCCAAGCCCTGCCTCTCATTTCTATTTAATTGGTTTCCAAATCCCTTTCATTCTTCCTGGTTTCTTCACTCATACTCTGACACCACTTTACTTCTGACCCTCCTTAGCTCTCACTTGGACCTTATCCAAAGTTGTCTCCTTATCTTCCTCCAGTCTCTTCCCCTCTAGCCCACTTTTCAGATGACTATAAAAAAATCATCATAATTTAGTGTCCAACCATGTTATTCTCTCTGATACATTCATTTGGCACCTTCTTGTATTAAAAACCAGACATCAAAGGCCTCTTTGCAAAGGCTCCAAGTTACCTTTCCAGCCATATTTCGCTCAACAGCCCATTACATAGTCTGCATTTTAGCCACATTGGACTACTACCCGTTTTCTGATCATCTCCCTTTTGTTGACATTGTTGTAACTTAAAGGCCTAACTCATGTCTTAGGTCTTCAATGAAGTCTTCACAGTTGATTGCAAATGAATTATCTCTCTCAAAGTTTCTTATACTACTTTATTTGTATCTATGCTTATGTTCCCATATCTTACCT
The DNA here is from genome assembly GCF_028583685.1 of Petaurus breviceps papuanus. NCBI lineage: Eukaryota > Metazoa > Chordata > Mammalia > Diprotodontia > Petauridae > Petaurus > Petaurus breviceps. The sequence continues at coordinate 15,735,029 of NW_027185798.1, forward strand.
CTGCTATTAAGGAGTGAACTCCTTGAGACACACTGTGTCTGTTTTTCATTTTTCTATCTCCAATGCATAACATCATTCCTTGCCTCTGGTGAGCACTTTTTTGTTGTTTTTATTTCAGTCATGTCTGACTCTGTGACCCTATTTTGAGTTTTCTTCAAAAAAGTACGGAAGCCTTTTAACATTTCCTTCTCTAGTTCATTTTACGTAAATATTTATTAAGTCAAGTGCTTTTTCTATCATTCGCAAACCTCTCCCTTAAATTATCTATGCTTTTATAAGAAAGCTTGTTATTAAAAACTGAAATCTAGGTAGTTAAAAAATCAGATTGAAAAAATTCATTTTTAAGAATGGCTTGACTTATTTTCTTCTTCAAAGAACTAAATTCTAAATGGTTGATCATTCTTTTCTCAGAGAATGCTCAGCCTTTGGAGAGACTAATATTTTCTATGCTGATTCTCCAGCTAATAGGGACGTAGCAAAAACTTTTTCATTTTGTTAGCTACCCAAAAGAAGTCAACGTGTAAATTCTTTTGTATCTACAGTTTTCTTTTAACTTCAAGGACGTATATTTCACTATTTTTATTCCTCTTCACAATTTACTTTTCAAAATTCTTCAATTTAACAAATCACCAAATGTAAAAATTTCATGCTGTTTAATGCCCTGTTTTTCTTTCAATGAAAGAATGAGATAGGTAGGTAGGTCCAGCCCAGATTGCTTAACAAGTTGTCATATTTTTATTGCAAGTTGAGTCAGATTTAAATACTGGTTAGGCGCAGTCAGAGCCATCATCAAAACAACCCTTTGGCCTAATTCTGTTGATTAGTCCAGATGTGTATAACCTTTACTTCCTGATATGTGAAGGACTTTGTTCACTTCCCTTTTTGCAGTGAATCCAACTGACTCGTAGCCATACAGTCCTTGCTTTAATTCTGATCCCAGCTGGCAGATTCTGTTCCAGCTGGACCCATCTCCCCTCGCTTTGCCTATTTAGGGCCATCAAAGTGTTCTGTCTCCCAAACAAGTAGGTCTGGTTATAGCAATTGCTGGCAACTATATCCTGAACCAGGCACAACAGAGTACAGGACGTTACTGAGATAAAATTTGCTAAATACCCTTGAGGGGAGTCCTTTGCCTACTTTATATTTAAAATCACTTTCAAATCTTAGTTAAACACACAGATTTTTTTCAGTCTCTTGATCAAAATGGTTAGAAAATGTCTTTGAATTGAGGCCAGATTGACCATTCAGCAGTTAGGCCCAGTGGGCTTTGTGTCCCCCTAAAGGTTTAGGAAAACCACAACAGCTTCATGGTAGTAATCCAAAGAGCATCATGTTTCCTGCCTAGAAAAACCATACTTTAATGGAAACACCCACAGCTAAGAAATGTGAAGTATTTAGCCATTGTTTGTAGGGGTCTTGAGACCTTGAACCAATAGACTTTAGTTACTGAATAGTGGGGCTATTTTTAGTCCCAGTTCAACCCTGAATATAAAAACAGAAGCAAAACTGGGTACATGTAGAAATTAGAAATTACCTCTTAAACTCTACCCCACACCAGATTTTCATTAGTGAAATTTTACAGACATTGAATAGAATGTTGAAAGTTAACATTCATTGCCCTTTAAAAGAAGCAGAATCACGGCCTCTCTGCTTCCATTTGCAGTGTTGATTCTAACATGGAGTTTACTTGCTTCACATGGAGATTATAAAGGAGGTTAGGTCTTTTAAACTACAAGGGAATATACATTTCTGAAGAAACAGAAAGCATTATTATTACTGCTATCAAATAGCACTCTTTAGCATTTGTTGTAGACAAGGTAAAATTAAAAAAAAATACATCAGCTAAAATCGTTACTAGGCTTTTAAAAAACTGCAGCTAAAAACTGCCTTCCAAAATATCAGCTGATGGACAGATGGTGAGTTGGAGTAGATAAAGTGTGTATGTAGTGAGTCATCTTGGAAAATAACCAGTACGGTAAAATAACCATAGGAATAAAATTCACAGGAAGAAGTAATTTGTGTAGCTCTTTCCATCAGGCAATTGCAGATTCAGATTAAATAGAGATGCCATGGTTTGTTTTTTTAAAGGTAATTGCTAATAGTTTCAAAAGTTTTAAGGTCTTACCAACTGCTGTAAATTCCTTAAGGGAAGGAATTACTCATACCTCTCAGTGGTGTCAGAAGACCTGGGCTGTGGTTGGAACGCCTGAAATCTGGGTTCAGAGGTTTTGGGGTCCAGGTACCGAAGACATGGGTTCTTTCTTTTAGGGATACAGCACAAATCCCATCCCACTCTCTTTCTAGAGAGTCATGTGACCTGGGCAAGTCTGAACCCAGTTTTCTGTACAAAACTGGACCAGATGATCTTTAAGATTCATTCTAGTTCTAATATTCTGTGACTCTATCAAGCATTAGAATGAAGAAAAATTGTGTTTTCTATTTTAAAAAAAGGTTTTTTTATTAATGGCCGTTGTCTTTACAAAACAGTAATTTTTTACTCCTTCTTGATAGAATTTCCCTTTGTAACAAAAAAAAATTAAGCAAAAAAATCTGATGTAAAGACCATGTTTGATTCTGAATACTCACATAACTCATATTTGTTGTTCAGTCATTTTTCAGTCATGTCTGACTCTGATCCCATTTGGGGTTTTCTTGGCAAAGATACTGGAGTGGTTTGCCATTTCCTTGTCTAGCTCATTTTACAGATGAGGAAACTGAGGCAAACAGAGAGAAGTAACTTGCCCTGACTTACTAGTTGACACAACTAGTAAGTGTCTGAGGTTCCATTTGAACTCTAGGCCCTGGCACTCTATCCACTGTACCCCCTAGCTGCCATATGTAGATCTATAGATAAAACCAAGCTCTCTGCTGTATGGGAGAAAGTATGTTTCATTATTTCTTTTCAGGGAACTTTACTGGGTTTTCCAATACTTAAGAGTTCAACTTCCTTTTTTTTTGGCGACTAGGAGCATGGATTTCATTGGTATTGGGAGTGTAGGTGGTCTGGGGAACTCCATCTGAGAAAACTCCCTCTACCAGTACAGATTAGCACCTATTCTGCAGCTTCTCTCAGAGTTGCCTGGGGGAAGTTCTTTACCCAGATTCATTTAGCCAGCATGTGGCCACTGGGACTTTCTTTTGCTCCATGGGATTTCACTCATTAGGAAACATCCCCCAGAGGTTAGTTTAGGCACTTCCTAGCAAGGCCGAAAAACTCTCAGGAAACTAAAAGCATTTCTAGGAGCTGATGGTTATTTTTGGAGATACGTGAAAAACAATGTCGTAATCACCAACTTATCAGTGTTCTTACATGTAACTATCGTATCGCAAGCAGGAAGCTAGATAGAAAATTCAGAAACAGAATTCCAGACAATGCCAAGTATTCACTCTGTCTCTTGGATCCTTTGTTCATTGCTAGAAAGAAGGATGTGGCAAAGCCATCAAGGACCCAGTTATAGGCTTCACACACACACACACACACCTCAAATTACTCTTCACTTTATATAAATTTATTTATGTACATATTTTATCGAATTCATCAAAAAATGTGATCACCATGTTTTTGTTGTTTAGTCGTTTTTCAATCGTGTCTGATTCTCTGTGAGCCCATTTGGGGTTTTCTTGGCAAAGATACTGGAGAGGTTTGCCATTTCCTTCTCCAGCTCCTTTTACAGATGAGGAAACTGAGGCAAAGAAGATGATGATGTTACTTGCCCAGGGTCACACAGCTGGTAAGTATCTGAGGCTGGATTTGAACTCAGTTCTTTCAGACTCTAGTCCTGGAGCTCTATCCACCACACCACCTAGATGCCCTTGATTCCCATGCAGATAGTAGAAGAGATCTGATACACAATGAGATAAAATTCTCAGACACAGGAAAGTGTAAGGGAAAGTATGAGATTTCCCCCAGAAAATGTAAAGTCAGAGGAAGTAAACGACTTAGCAGCAAGTCCATCTTCCATACCCAGGCTGACTAGGGATAACTGAAAATGGGCTCATTGGTAGACTGGTCTTAAGGACCACCATTAAGGACCACCACAAGGCAAGTAGTGTGCAGGCATGGCACTGTGGTGGTGGCACGCCCGAAGGAAGGCACCAGAAAGCTGGTCTCACCTCACCCAGACTACTGCTACCAAGTGACAAAAGCTGGAAGTGGAATCATGGGGTGTTTGAGCAGCAAGAGGCCCCTCGAAAGAGGCAGGAAGACAGAAGGGATCCCTTAGGCTTCTGGAGACTGGGCAAGATTTGGGGAGAGAACTACAAATTTCAGATTCTGGGGTGCTGAATGATTCTTCAGAGCAGGGGTTCTCACTGTGAGACCCATGAACTTGTGGTTTTTTTTTTTACATATTTTGATAAATCTAATTCAGTACAAATGGGATCGTGTATGTGTCTGTCATATCCATGACAGACATTCAGTCATATCCAACTCTTCATAATCCTGTGGAACAACTATCCATGGGATTTTCTTGGCAAAGATACTGTAATGGTTTGTAATTTCCTTCTCCAGTTTTATGTAGGCAGGGATTAAGTGACTTGTCCAGGGTCACACAAGCTAGTAAGTGTCTGAGGTCAAATTTGAACTCTGGTCTTTCTGACTCCAGGCTCAGTGCTCTGTCCATTGTTAAGGAGCCCCTAAAATTAAGAAATTCACTTTTAAAAAATCTATACAGAGTCACTAGGGTTGTTTTTGTTATCTTTATGTTGATTAGTACTTTGCACTTGTCCCCTTCTGGGTTCCTGTCACACAGATAACAGTATTCTCTTTTCCCCTCTTCTAAATCATGCCGACTTGGAGGACTTTCATTCAAATCCCACTGTCCAAGTCAATCGGTAACTAAAAATAGCCCCCTTTTTTTTTCAGTTGCATCAGCAGGGGAAGGTTTTTTTGGGTCATTATGAATGTGCTCCTGCCATATGATACTGCTATGTCTACATTGTATGGGGCTCTGGGCCTTTTTTCAGCCAGCATGCTTTGGCCTTAAAAATCATGAAGGATTTAGTGTAAAATTTGGCAGGCTAGAGAGAGTGAGGTGGGGATGCCTTGAGGAGGGATAGAGGTTTGCTGGATTTGCAGATATGGCTTTAGTTTGTAAAATAATAATTGTGAATGAAATAATTATTTAGCAGGGCTTATCAAAACAGATCTGGGCTTAAAGTTTACACTTACTGTGTTATTCTACCACCTAGGCACTCCCAAATCCTAAAACTGTGGCCTCATAATTTTCAGTCCCCAAAAGTACAGTTGTCATGGACAGTTATGTAAGACAACAGTAGTTACATGTATTTGAGCCTACACTCAAGTTTCAGGGGGACCACAAAACTCTCTCTTTGTGTCAACTTAAGGCGGACACAGAAGAGCTATTCTGTTGTGATATTGACTCTAGCAGGCTTTCCCATTTGGAGAAATTTATTTTATTCCACTGTAAAGGACCTTCAATTTAGGGAGGGAAATTGGGAAGCCAGGAAGACTACACCAAGGAGGGAAATAAGTTGGCAGAAAGATGTCCCTGGGAGCTCTTTTATAAACCCTTTCTAAACAGTCTTCTTGTTCTTCCAATAACCTAACTAACCTTAAGGGCAATTATTGGGAGTACTGAATGTGGCAATAATATTTAATCTCTTAACAGTCAATCTTAGGAAGTGGAAAGAGCACGTTGTAAGAAGGGTCAGTGATGAGGCAGAGCAGGACTGGCCCTATTCTGTATCAGGGGCCCCCTTGGCAGCAGTCTGGTGCAACCGAGGGACCCCTTCTCTGAATCACGCTGATAAAGAATTGAAGGAAATGCTGAATTAAAAGACTTAATTTTTTTTCTCATCTAAGTGCATGGACTCTGTGAGCTCTATACATGGATCTCTTGGGCATCCGTGGATCCCTTCTGAGTAGAGAATACATCTCAGAGAGAGGATGTTGCTTTGAATCCTCTGAGTGATATTACTCCAATGTGGGTTTTGCTTTTGCAGCTTGGCTCTGCTAAACTTTTTGACATTTTGCTAGAATCCATAGTATGCGTTAGTTTCTTTACAAGTAAGAAATCTGTCCTTTAAGGACTAAGGAGATTTTAAACTTCCAGAAAGATGCATACTTTCCCTAAAAAAATCTCTTTGTTAAGAATATGTAAACCAGGCAGTTGAGACATCTCACATATATCTCAGTGTCCTTGGTAAATAAGGACACATTGAAACAGGTTTGAAAAATTTTCTGCCTAAGAATACAAAAGGAAACCAGTTGCCTTCTTTCAAATCCAAAATAAATTTTTCAAGTAAGGAAAATAAAATGTTTATTTCCCCAGAGCAGCAACTTTCAGTGAAATGAGGAAGGCAAGAGAGGAACTAGATAACATTTTTTTCAAGAGGAAAAGAATCAGAAAATTGAATTCTTAATCTTGGATTTGGGAGATTTTATATATACTTATATGTTTTAAACTGCTATTGGTTCAAAATCATATCAGTTCTTATTTGTCCTTTGCATTTATGTTTTTAAACCTAACAAGCACCAACTAAGATGAAAACTTCCATGTATATAGTACAACAGGATAAAGAGGATTGGACATCAAACTGTGAATCTCTGTCATGTCTATCTATCTATCATCTATCTATCTGTCTGTGTCTGTCTATCTATCTATCTATCTATCTATCTATCTATCTATC
>NW_027185798.1:15742079-15742169 GCF_028583685.1 Petaurus breviceps papuanus
ATCTATCTATCTATCTATCTATCTATCTATCTATCTATCTATCTATCTATCTATCTATCTATCTATCTATCTATCTATCTATCTATCTAT